>NC_045426.1:308295748-308600956 GCF_902635505.1 Sarcophilus harrisii
TTGCTGAGGGGACAATGGGTTTGAAAGAAGATGAGGCATAAAATACAACTGAGGTCCAAGAATATTTATACATGAAACTGGAAACATGGCCATAAGTTAGAGAGAAAACTTCTGCCAGTATTACTATAGTGATCAATTTTCATCGTTTATGACTATGGGATTGTCATTTTTTGAATATAACATGAGCTAGATAAGGAATACAAATGTTACTTACTTAAAGAAACCAAGTCACGAAGAAGAATAAGACTGAGTATATTTAGAAAAAAATTTGTGTTAGAAGCAACATAATCTTGAAAGCAGTGAGGGACTGATATTTGAAGTATCAAAGACACTAAATGATTGAAAAATAATCACAAATATTATTATCATTGTCATCATTATCAAAAATGACTGAGAGGACATACTAACTTATATGTCTACTTTCTTATCCCTATAAAATATTTGAAAAATATTATCCTTGATCAAAACATGAGAAGATAATTTTATATTTACATATACATTACATATACATATACATAGCAGATCATCTACACAGTCACAGCCTTGATTAAAAGACAGGTAGGTAGGTAGATGGATAGATAGACAGATGGATGGATGGATGGATAGACAGAGGATAAATAGTAAATTTGGTAAGTGTTGCAGGTACTAATAAAGGTATAAAGAATGACAATACCATGCTGTGTTTATTAATTGATTATAAAAGGCATTTGACTTGGTAAAACAAAACAATATTGAAGATTTTCCTAACAAGATGTTTTCATTGCATATGTAAAGATCATTTCACAAGGACTTTATGCAATAATGCTTGGATAATCCAAATATTGAAAGGATTGTAGAGTCATAGGTTTAAAATTAAAAGGAAACTTTGAGACCACTGAGTTCAACCTACTCATTCTACAGATAAGGAACTTAGGCTCTAAAAATTTAAGTGATTTGACCAATATCACATAGGCAATAAGTGACAAACCAAGACATGAGCCAATACTGTCTGATTCTAAATCCAGAAGTTTTTCACTGTGCCATCTTTCTCTCACAAAACATTACAAGATTCAAAATATCAGGTGATACAAAGGACAATGGGTGTTCCTAAGACAGATACAGAAGATGACAAGTAAAAATATGGGTAAAAATCATACAAAATAAATCCAATTGGCCTATTATAAAAGGAGCTAAAAAAGGTAACTGAAGAAAATAATACACTAAATATTAGAATTGAACAAAAGGAAGTGAATGGCTCTATAAGACTTCAAGAATCAGTCAAACAAAAACAAAAAAAATTGAAAAAAATAGAAATATAAAATATCTCCTAGGAAAAACAACTGGCCTGGAAAATAGATCTAGGAGAGACAATCTAAGGATTATTGAACTTCCTGAAAGCCATGATGAAAAAAATAACCTAGACATTATCTTACAGGAAATCATAAAAGAAAATTAGAATTTTCTCAATTAGAATAAGAAGGCAAAATAGCTATCGAAAGAACTCACTGATCACTTCCTGAAAGAGACCCCAAAATTAAATCTTCAAGGAATATTGTGGTTAAATTTCAGAACTATAGAACCAAAGAAAAGATATTGCAAGTAGCCAGAAAGAAACAATTTAAATACCGAGGAGCCAGAATTAGGATTACCCAAGACCTAACAGCTTCTACTTTAAAGGACTAATGGGCCTGGAATCAAATATTCCAAAGGGCAAAGGAAATTGATTTACAGCTAAGAATAAGCTATCCAGCTAAAATGAGCATTATCTTTCAGGGAAGAAGATAGACATTCAATGATATAGGTGAATTTCACCTATTTCTAATGAAAAGACCAGAACTGAACAAAAAAAATTTGATCTCCAAACACAGAACTCAAGAGAAGCATAAAAAGGTACAAAGGAAAGAAAGAACTCTTGAGAACTATATGTCTGTTATGACTATACTTAGAGAATGTGGGTACAATTTGATTTTATCATGATAATATGAAAAAGAAACTAGAGGTGGAAAGAGACTGGGAATGTTTTGAGATTTTGGGGATGGGAGGATATTAATTAGTCTGGCTGTTTATTAGGATAATTCAATTTCATCTCACTTGGATCAGATTTCTCTTTGTGGCCATAATAGTCATATTGTTTTATTCAAAATGCATCTAGGAAAGATTTACTGACTTGGCATAGAGTTGCAGGTTTGGAACTGTGGTGTTTTCTGGTTTTTATTGCTGTTTTATTTGTAAGGTGTATTTGATTGAATGACTGAGGAATATACTGATTTTTCTTCCATTTGAAGAAAGAAACTAGAGGTGGAAAGTACTAGCAAAAGAAGAAAAAAAAGGCGAAATAAGGGAAATTACATCTCACAAAGAGGCAAAGAAAACCTATTATAACTGAGAGAAAGGAGGGAGGGGGATGAACTTTGGGTGAATCTTACTGTCATCATATTTGACTCTAAGAGAGAATATCAGACATATTTGGTTTCACTGAGAAACTTATCTCACCTTATAGGGAAGTGAGAGAGAAAGGGGGAAAAGAAAGGGAAAGACTAATAGAAGGGGAAACAGAAGTATTAGGGGAAAAGTATAAAAAGGGGGAGGGGCTCTAAAGGGGGAAGACATTGAAAGAGGTGGTCATCAAAAGTAAAATATTGGAGAGGAGGGAAGGGATAAAGGAAAGAGAAAAGCATAACTTAGGGTACATAAGATGGCAGAAAATACAGAATTAGTTATTTTAACTGTGAATGTGAATGAGATAAACTCTCCCATAAAACAGAAGTGGATAGCAGAATCCTACAATATGTTGTTTACAAGAAACACATTCAAAACATAGTGATATATACAGATTGAAGATAAAGGGCTGGAGCAGAATCTATTATGCTTCAGGTAAAGTAAAAAAAAGCAGGGGTAGCAATCCTGATCTCAGATTAAATAAAAGCAAAGATAGACCTAATTAAAAGAGATAAGGAAGGAAACTATATTTTACTAAAGGGTATCATAGATAATGAAGCATACTAAATATATATGCACCATGTGGTACAGCATCCAAATACCTAGAGGAGAAGTTAAGAGAGATATAAGAAGAAATAGACAGTGGGAAATCTCACCCTTGCTCTCTCAGAACTAGATAAATGAAACCACAAAATAAATAAGAAAGAAATTTAAAAGATAAACAGAATGTTAGAAAAGTTAGGTATGATAGATCTTTGGAGAAAATTGAATGGAGAAAGAAAGGATTTCACTTTTTTCTCAGTGGTCCATGGAACTCATACAAAATTGACCATGTGTTAGGGCATAAAAACCTCAAAATCAAATGCAGAAAGGCAGAGATAGTAAATGCATTTTTTTTTCAGATCATGATGCAATAAAAATCACATGTAATATAAGGCCAAGAGAAAATAGACTAAAAGGTAATTGGAAATTAAGTACGCTAATCCTAAAGAATGAATGGATGATTCTCCAATTGATAAATGGTCAAAGGATATGAACAGACAATTCTTGGATGAAGAAAGTGAAACTATTTTTAGCCATATGAAAAGATGCTCCAAGTCATTATTAATCAGAGAAATGCAAATTAAGGTAACTCTGAGATACCACTACACACCTGTCAGATTGGCTAGAATGACAGGGACAGATAATGCAGAATGTTGGAGGGGATGTGGGAAAACTGGGACACTGATGCATTGTTGGTGAAATTGTGAATACATCCAGCCATTCTGGAGAATGATTTGGAACTATGCTCAAAAAGTTATCAAATTGTGCATACCCTTTGATCCAGCAGTGTTACTACTGGGCTTATATACCAAAGAGATTTTAAAGAAGGGAAAGGGATCTATATGTATAAGAATGTTTGTGGCAGCCCTCTTTGTAGTGGCCAGAAACTGGAAACTGAATAGATGCCCATCAATTGGAGAATGACTGAATAAATTGTGGTATATGAATATTATGGAATATTATTCTTCTGTAAGAAATGACTTCAGAAAGGCCTGAAGAGACTTACATGAACTGATGCTGAGTGAAATTAGCAGGACCAAGAGATCCATATATACTTCAACAACAGTACTATATGATGATCAATTCTGATGGATGTGGCCCTCTTCAACAATGAGATGAACCAAGTCAATTCCCATAAAGTAGTAAAGAACTGAACCAGCTACACCCAATGAAAGAACTCTGGGAGATGACTATGAACTACTACATAAAATTCCCAATCCCTCTATTTTTGTCTGCCTGCATTTTTGATTTCCTTCACAGGCTAATTATATACTATTTCAAAGTCCAATTCTTTTTGTACAGCAAAATAATTGTATGGACATGTATGCATATATTGTATTTAACTTATACTCTAACATATTTAACATGTATTGGTCAACCTGCCATCTGGGAGAAGGGGTGGGGGGAAGGAGGGGAAAAGTTGGAACAAAAGGTTTTGCAATTGTCAATGATGAAAAATTACCCATGCATATATCTTGTAAATAAAAAGCTATAATAAAAAAGAATGAATGGATGAAACAGAAAACCATAGACACAATCAATAATTTTATCTAAGAGAATAACAATAATGAGACAAAATTTGTGGGATGCAACCAAAGTGCTTATAAGGGGAAATTTTATATCTCTATATGCTTACTTGCATAAAATAGAGAAAGAGAAGATCAATGAATTGGGCTTACAACTAAAAAAGCTAAAAAGCAAACAAATTACTCCCCCCCCCAATTTAACACCAAATTTGAAATTCTGAAAATAAAAGGGAGATTAATAAAATTGAAAATAAGAAAACTATTGAATCAATCAATAAATCTAAAAGTTGGTTTTATGAAAAAAACCCAACAAAATAGATAAATCTTTATTTAATTTGATTATAAAAAGGAAAGAAGAAAATCAAATTTTTAGCTTCAAAAATGAAAAGGGAGAACTTTCCACAAATGAAGAGGAAATTAGAGCAATAATTAGGAGTTATTTTGCCCAACTGTATGCCAACAAATGTGATAATTTAAATGAGATGAAGGAATATTTACAAAAATATAAATTGCCCAGGTTAACAGAAGAGGCAAAATATTATTTAAATGGTTCTATTTAAAAAAAAGAAATAGAACAAGCTATTAATCAACTCCCAAGAAAAAATCTCTAGGGTCAGATGGATTTACATGTGAATTCTACCAAACATTCAAAGAACAATTAATTCCAATACTATATAAACTATTTGAAAAAAAAATAGGGAAAGGAGGATTCCTACCAATTTTTTTTTTTGACACAGATATGGTTCTGATAGTTAAACCAGGTAGGGTGAAACAGAGAAAGAAAATTATATACCAATTTCCCTAACGAACAGTGATGCAAAAATCTTAAATAAAATGTTAGCAACGAGATTACAGAAAGTCATCCCTAAGATAATACATTAGGACCAAGCAGGCAGGTTCAATATTAGGAAAACTATCAGCATAATCAACTATATCAATAACCAAACAAAACAAAAATCACTAGATGCAGAAAAAGCATTTGATAAAATACAACGTCCATTCCCATTAAAAACACTACAGAGTATAGGAATAAATGGACTTTTCCTTAAAATGATCAGTAGCATCCATTTAAAACCACTAGCAAACATCATATGTAATGGGGACAAACTAGAACCATTCCCAATAAGATCAGGGGTGAAACAAGGCTGCCCACTTTCACCATTATTATTCAGTATTAGAAATGTAGGTTTGCCAATAAGAGAAGAAAAAAAATATTAAAGGAATTAGCACAAGGCATGAGGAAACCAAATTATTATGCTTTGCAGATGATATGATGGTATACTTAGAGAACCCTAGAGAATCAACTAAAAAACTACTAGAAACAATTCACAACTTTAGCAAAGTTTCAGGATACAAAATAAATTCACATAAATCATTAGCACTTTTATATATCACTAAGAAAATCCAACAGTAAGAGATCCAAAGAGAAATTCCATTTAAAATAACTGTCCATAAGATAAAATATCTGGGAATCTATCCACCAAAGGAAAATCAGGAACTATACAAGCAAAACTACAAAACACTTTCCACACAAATAAAGTTAGATCTAAACAATTGGAAAAATGTCAAGTGCTCTTGCATAGGTCAAGCGAATATAATAAAGATGACAATACTCCCTAAACTAATCTATTTATTTAGTGCTACATGAAACTCCCAAGAAACTGAAAAAAATAACAACACAATTCATCTGGAAGAACAAAAGATCAAGAATTTCAAGAGAATGAATTAAAAAAAAAAAAAAAGAAAATGAAGGTGGTCTAGCTGCACCAGATTTAAAACTGTATTATAAAGCAGTGATCATCAAAACCATTTGGTACTGGCTAAGAAATAGATTAGTTGATCAGTGGAAAAGGTTAGGTGCACAGGACAAAATAGTCAAAGAATATAGAAATTTAGTGTTTGACAAACCCAAAGACCCCAGCTTTTGGGGTAAGAACTCACTATTTGACAAAAACTGCTGGGGAAATTGGAAACTAGTGTGGCACAAATTAGGCATTGATCCACACCTAACACCACACACCAAAATAAGGTCAAAATGGGTTCATGATCTAGACATAATGGATATTATTATAAACATATTAAAAGAACATAGGATAGTTTACCTCTTAAATCTATGGAGGAGGGAAGAATTTTTGACCAAAGAAGAACTAGAGATCATTATTAATCACAAAATAGATTATTTTGATTATATTAAGTTTAAAAAGTTTTTGTACAAACAAAACTAATGGAGACAAAATTAGAAGGGAAGCAATAAACTGGGAAACATTTTTATATGCAAAGAATCTGATAAAGGCCTCATTTCTAAAATATATAGAGAATTGACTCAAATTTATAATAATTCAAGACATTCTTCAATTGATAAATGGTCAAAGGGCAATTTTCAGATGAAGAAACTGAAACTATTTGTAGTCACATGAAAAGGTGCTCCAAATCACTTTTGATCAGAGAAATGCAAATTAAGATAACTAAAATACCACGATATACCTGTCAGGTTGACTAAGATTACAGGAAAAAATAATGATGAATGTGGAGGAGATGTGGGACAACTGGGACACTGATATATTGTTGGTGGAACTGTGAAGAAATCCAACCATTCTCGAGAGCAGTTTGGAACTATGCTCAAAAAGTTATCAAACTGTGCATACTCTTTGATCCAGTTTCTATACTACTTATATCCCAAAGAGATCTTAAAGGAGGGAAAGGGACCTACATGTGTAAAAATGTTTTTGGCAGCCCTTTTTGTAGTGGCTAGAAATTGGACCACAATATAGCATTTTCACTTTTTCTTTTGATGTTTGCTTGTATTTTGTTTTCTTTCTCAGGTTTTTGTTCCTTCTTTACCCAATTTTTCTTGTGTAGCAAAATAACTGTATAAATATGTATATATAGATATTGGATTTAACATATATTTTAACATATTTTACATATATTGGACTACCTGCCATCTAGGGTAGGGAGTGGGCAGAAGGAGGGAAAAATTTGCAACAGAAAGTTTTGCAAGGGTCATTGCTGAAAAACTACCCATGCATATATTTTGTAAATAAAACACTTTATAAAATAAAAAAAAAAAGATATCATCCATGCTTGGAAAAAAAGGGCTGTTCCATGTATCAAGAACAAGGAATAACAGAGACCTGACTGAAGAAGCTTTATACAGAAGATGTTTTCGGTGACTGAGTAAGTACTCTGTAGAGATTTTGGTAGAATGTCAATAAGAAAAGTGCAGCATTTGTATCATTAGAGTTCACCTATGTAATTGACATTGTAGATCCACATCTTTTTCATTCATTTCCCAATTTATGGGCATCCTCAGTTTCCAATTCTTTGCTGCCACAAAAAGAACTGCTACAAATGTTTTTATATGTATGGGTCCTTTTTCTCTTTCTTTTACGTCTTTCGATTATAGACCTGGTAGTTATGCTGCTGATCAGAGTATGCACAGTGTAAAAGCTTTTTCAATATTACTTCAAATTACTTTCTGGAATGATTATATTAGTTCACACCTCCACCAATAGTGCATCAATGTACTCATTTTTGTACATCCCTTCTAATATAGGTCATTTTCCTTCTTTATAATTGCTTTTTTCATCAATCTTATGAGGGTGAGATAGCACATAAGAGCTATTTAATTTGCATTTCTCTAATAATGATTTAGAGCATTTAAAAATGGTTATTGATTGCTTTGACTTCTTCCTCTGAAAACTATTTATTCATATCCTTTCAACACTGAACATTTGAGCTCATGATTGTTATTCTTTTTAACTTTGACTCAGTTCCATATATATTTTAGAAATGAGACATCAGAGAAATGTGTTTTTTTCTTCAGATTTCTGCTTTTCTTCTAATTTTAGCTGTCTTGTTTTTGTTTGTCAGAAAAAACCCTTTTTTGATTTTATGTAATCAAAATTATCCTTTTTAACTCCTGTAAATCTATCTTCCTATCTTTTTTCCCCTTGAGGCAATTGGGGTTAAGTGACTTGCTCAGGGTCACATAGGAAGTGTTAAGTGTCTGAGGTCAGATTTAAACTCAGGTCATCCTAACTTCAGGGCTGGTGCTCTATCCACTATAATGCTCTATCCACTATACCACCTAGCTGCCCTATCTCCCTATCTTTTGACTGGTCCATGAACTTTTCCCCTGCCCTAGGCATGATAAGTAATTTCTTCCATGTCCCATTAATTTGCTTATTATATCACTCTTTATATTCATATCATGTCCCATTTTGAGTTTATCTTGGCAAATGGGATGAAATGTTGGTCCATGACTAGTTTCTGCCAGACTGCTCTTTAGTTTTCCAGCAACTTTTGTTAAATAATCAATTCGTACTCTCCTCCCCCCCCCCCCCCCCCCCCCCCCCCCCCCCCCCCCCCCCCCCCCCCCCGTAGCTGGAGTCTTTGCATATATTAAACACCATGCTATTAGTTTCATTTAGTTCTTTACATTATGAACTTATTCTGTCCCACTGATAAACTTCTCTATTTCTTCTCTATTTCCAAATTGTTTTAATGACTATAGCTATTTGGTACTGTTATCCTTTCCTTCCTACTTTTTCATTATTTCCAATGTTATTTTTGATTTTGTTCCTCCAGATCAATCTTTCTATTTATTTCTGGCTCTATAAAGTATTACCTATTTTTCAAACTATTTAGTATTAGAATTAATTGTTCCTTAAATGTTGGTAGAATTCACTTGATAATCTCTCTAGTCTGGAGGGATTTTGTTGTTCAGTTGTGTTCCACTTTTCATGACCCCACGGATCATAGCACACCAAGTCTTTCTGTACGCTCCTATTTCCTAAATCTGTCCAAACTCATGTTCTTTGCTTCCATGATACTATGTACTATCTCATCCTCTGCCATCCCTTTTCCTTTTGTCTACAATTTTTCTCAATATCAGAGTCCTTTCAATTAGTCCTGTGTTCTCATTATGTGGTCAAAGTATTTACGCTTCAGCTTCAGTATTTTTCCTCCAATGAGTAACCTGAATTAAATTTCCTTAAATGTCAACTGACTTAAACTCCTCACTTTCCAAAAAAATTCAGGTCATTTCCAGCACTAAAATTCATAAGCATTGATTCTGCAGTGTTCATCTTTCCCATAATCCAGTTCTCACAACCACACATTACTATTAGAAATGGCATAGTTTTGAATGTAAGGACCCTTGTCAGCAAGGTAATGTTTCTGTTTTTTAATATGCTATGCAGATTTGCCATAGCTTTCCTTCCAAGGAGCAAGCATCTTTTATTTCATGTTTACAGTCACCATCTGCAATGAACTTTGAGACCAAGAAAATAAAATCTGATACTGCTTCCATTTCTTTTTCCTCTGTTTGCCAGGAAATGATAGGACTAATAGCCAGGATCTTAGTTTTGCTTTGTTTTGTTTTTGATATTAAGCTTCAAGCCAGATGTTGCATGCTCTTCTTTCAACCTCATCAAGAAGTTCACTACTTCTTCTTCACTTTCTGCCATCAGAGTGGTATTGTCTGAATATCTGAGATTGTTGATATTTCTTTTGGCAACCTTGATTACAGCTTTTGATTTATTCAGCCTGGCATTCTGCATGATGTATTCTGCATATAAGTTAAATAAACAAGGTGACAATATGCAGTCTTGTCATATTGCCTTTCCAATTTTAAACCAACCTTATTCTAACTATTGCTTCCTGACCATATAAATTTTCTTTAGGAGACAAGAAAGATGATGTAGGACTTCCATCTTTTTGATGACTTGCCACCTTTTGTTGTAATCTACACAGTCAAAAGATTTGGTGTAGTCAATGAAACAAAAATGAATGTTTTTCTGTAACTCCCTTGCATTCTCATAATCCAACTAATGTTGGCAATTTGGTCTCTATTTATTCTACCTCTTCAAAAACCAGCTTGCTCTTCTGATTGTTCTTGGTTCACATATTGCTGAAGTCTAGCTTGTAGAACCTTGTTGGCACATGATATGAGAGTAATTTGTTTGGTAATTAAATGTTCTTATTGATCTTTTCGAATTCAGTGACTGCTGTTGAGTTTTCCAAATTTGCTGGAGCACAACATTTTAATTTTATCATCTTTTAGGATTTTAAAAAGTTTGTTTAAAATTTCATTACCTCTTATAGTCTTATTGTCAGCAATTCTTCCTAAGGCTATTTGACTTCATTCTCCAGGATGTATGGTTCTAGATCACTAATCATCATCGTTATCTGTGATGTTAAGATCTTTTTTTAAATAGTTCTGCATATTCTTGCTATTTCTTTTTAATTGCTTCTACTTCTATTACATCCCTTATATGTTTGTCTTTTGTTGTACCCAATTTTTTTGACATGAAATTTTTCCTTGATAGTTTTAATTTTCTTTAAGAGTTATCTTGTTTTTCCCATTCTATTGTTTTCTTCCATTTCTTTGCATAGTTCATTTAAGAAAACCTTACCTTGTGGCTTAGCTGTACCAGATATAAAATTATATTATAGAGCAGCAGTTACCAAAACCATTTGGTATTGGCTATTTAATTACCAAAAAATTACTCTTATATCATATGCCAACAAGGGATAAGAACTTACTGTTTGACAAAAATTGCGGGGAAAATTGGAAACTAATATGGCAGAAACTAGGCATTGATCCACACTTAACACCGTACACCAAGATAAGGTCAAAATGGGTTCATGACCTAGGCATAAAGAATGAAATTTATTAATAAATTAGAGGAACATAGGATAGTTTACCTCTCAGACCTGTGGAAGGGGAAGGAATTTATGACCAAAGAAGAACTAGAGATCATTACTGATCACAAAATAGAAAATTTCAACTATACTAAACTGAAAAGTTTTTGTACAAACAAAACTAATGCAGACAAGATTAGAAGGGAAGCAATAAATTGGGAAAATATTTTTACAATCAAAGGTTCTGATAAAGTCCTCATTTCCAAAATATATAGAAAATTAACTCTAATTTATAAAAAATCAAGCCATTCTCCAATTGAAAAATGGTCAAAGGATATGAACAGACAATTCTCAGATGAAGAAATTGAAACTATTTCTAGTCATATGAAAAGATGCTCCAAGTCATTATTAATCAGAGAAATGCAAACTAAGACAACTCTAAGATACCACTACACACTTGTCAGATTGGCTAAGATGACAGGAAAAAATAATGATGATTGTTGCAGGGGATGCGGGAAAACTGGGACATTGATACATTGCTGGTGGAGTTGTGAACGAATCCAACCATCCTGGAGAGTAGTTTGGAACTATGCTCAAAAAGTTATCAAACTGTGCATACCCTTTGATCCAGCAGTGTTACTACTGGGCTTATATCCCAAAGAGATTATAAAGAAGGGAAAGGGACCTGTATGTGCGTGAATGTTTGTGGCAGCCCTCTTTGTAGTGGCTAGAAACTGGAAACTGAATGGATGCCCATCAGTTGGAGAATGTCTGAATAAATTGTGGTATATGAATATTATGGAATATTATTATTCTGTAAGAAATGACCAACAGGATGATTTCAGAAAGGCCTGGAGAGACTTAGATGAACTGATGCTGAGTGAAATGAGCAGGACCAGGAGATCATTATATACTTCAACAACAATACTATATGATGACCAGTTCTGATGGACCTGGCCATCCTCAGCAACGAGATCAACCAAATCATTTCCAATGGAGCAGTGATGAACTGAACCAGCTATGCCCAGAGAAAGAACTCTGGGAGATGACTAAAAACTATTGGGAATTCAAATTCCCAATCCCTATATTTATGCCCACCTGCATTTTTGATTTCCTTCACAAGCTAATTGTACAATATTTCAGAGTTTGATTCTTTTTGTACAGCAAAGTAACAGTTTGATCATGTATACTTATTGTGTATCTAATTTATATTTTAATATATTTAACATCTACTGGTCATCGTGCCATCTGGGGGAGAGGGTGGGGGGTAAGAGGTGAAAAATTGGAACAAGAGGTTTGGCAATTGTTAATGCTGTAAAGTTACCCATACATATAACATGTAAATAAAAGGCTATTAAATAAAAAAAAAAAAAAAGAAAAAATGTAAGCTCCTTGAAGGAAGAGATTATCTGTGCATTATCTTTGTATCATTAATGCTTAACATAGTGCAAGGTCCATAGTGTACACTCAATAAAAACTATTGAATTGAATTAAAAAAAAAAAGAAAACCTTACCTTGGGGCAGTTAGATGGCACAGTGGACAAAGAAGAAGCTCTAACAGCCAAAATTCTCAGGATACACATTATATAATTTGAGTTCATGTCTAGAATTTTCTCCCTCCTCATCTCTGCCTATTGGATTCTCTGGCTTCAAATTCCAGACAAAAATCTTACCTTATGCAGGAAATCTTTATTGGTCTCCAACAATTTTATTTTCTTTCATCTAATTTATCCTCTCTATATAATTTTGCACATTGTTTTTTGCATTATCTCTCCTATTATACATTGAGTTCCTTGAGAGCTGGGATTTTTTTCTTTTTGTTTTTGCCTTTCTTTATGTCCACAGTTTTTAGCAGAGCACCTAACACATAATTGGTGCTTCATAAATTTCTGTTGACTAAATAACTAACATAAGTCAAGCCAAATGTTTTGCAATAGGTACATAATAATGTTTATCTTTTGAAACATATTTTCATGCTATCTTATTTTATATATATTTATAATATTGCATTTTTCTAAATATAATATTTTATAATATTGAAATGAGATGTGAATAATGTCTTTTGATTTGTCTCTCTGTCTCTTTGTCTTCTGTCTCTCTGTCTCTGTCTTTCTCTCTGTCTCTTTTCCTACCTTTCTCTCTCTCTCTCTTTCTCTCTCTCTCTCTCTCTCTCTCTCTCTCTCTCTCTCTCTCTCTTTCTTTTTCTATCTTAAATTCAGTCACAATTACCCAAGATTAATCTGTTTGGGAAATCATACATATGTTGAGAGGAATCAGGGCTTTCCTTTGAAAGTATAAAGCCAGATGAAATGAGCCATCAGGGATGAAACATACTTATATCAGAGTGCCCTGTTATATCAAAGAAGCTCTTTTAGTCAGAGTTTTACTAGTCATGGATTTAGGGCTTCTGGATAATTGATAAGTAGGATTTGGAAGATTCTTCAGATCTTTTTGATGGATACTGAGTCAGAGGTTTGAACTAACAACCTGAATTCTAATACTATGAACAAGCACTCTGAAGGATGTAAAAGACTCAAAGACTCTCTGAAGACATAGATATAAGCAAATGAGAAACTAGGATTTCCACTTTCTCACAATGCCTTAATTTGAATTTTGACTAATGAGTCATCCCACATGCTCCTTTCTAGAATCTTTGATGACATGCTCTCTGTTCTCAGAACTTTTTGGCCTCTTGTCATCTATTGTAAAACAAGGTTTCCTTATGTCTCATGAGTCACATGGTGGAAAATAAGCCATGCAAGGCAAAAAATATGTTTATAATCAGCCAGGATAGCTGCAGAGAGTCTTGAATGACCCATATTTTGTGTAACCTGACTTGATCAGAAAAGTAAAAATAAGTTTCACTGGATACTAGTAGATGAAGATTCCTAGTTCATCATTTTCCCTAAGAGATTGTGTACATACTAACATATTTAATTTTGAAATTTAAATGATACCTCTGTATAGGAGAACATGATAGCTGAATTCTAGGTGAGATTCTTCCACTAACTTGCAATGTGAATAAATAATCTTCTAGGGGTCCTTTTCTGGAGATCAGGAGTTGCTTTATTGTTGCTTTTGTAACTCTGTGTTAGGAGGACCTGAATTAGTATCTGGTTTCTGACACTAGTTGTGTGACTCTGAACAAGTATCTTAACCCTCTTTGCCTCAGTTTCTAAATTTGTAAAGTGATCTGGAAAAGATAATGGCAAACTATCCTAATTTTTCTGCCAAGAAAAAACCCTAAATGGTATCACAAAGAATTAGACATAACTTAAAAGCAACTCATTTGTTTTCTTAATTTCTCTTGATATTTCAGATTTTTTCTATTCCAAATGAATTTTATTATTTTGTTACTATTTATCATTATTCATTATTTAATTTATTATCAAATATTCACTTATTATTTATTTCTTTATTTTTATTTGTTGTTTTTATTATTTTATTGAGTGTCTTAAAGTATCTTTTTAATAATTTTATTCATTAGGATTAAAACTATAACCTATCTTTACTGGTTTACTATTTTCACTCTATTGCCATTATTCAGATGAGAGTCATGAATATTCCTCTAGCTCTTTAAGTGGTTTTATAAAAAAATTCTTTTAGAAATACATTATAATTGAAATAAAATAAGCATTTTGTGCTCTTTGAATGGTTAATTTCTTTTCTCATGAGGTAGTATGAGTAGTCTCTCTAAACTTCAAAACCCTCCAGAATATATACATTGTAAGATCTTCATCTTTCTTTATAAAATATTTATGTCCCATAGAAGCAGTCATCAGTTATATTTTTTCCTAACAAAGAAACAAGATCTCCATTTTTCTTTCCCTAATTCAATATCTCCCTCTGCTTCTTGCTCAATCTGCTTTTTGAGATAAAAGAGTTATTTTCCCTTCATTGATAGCTTTTGACTTGATTAGGGTACATCACACATTCCCCTCTTTTACTTGCTTGTTTCTTCCCTTTTATGTAACCTCTCATTCTGTTTATTTATTCCCCCCCAAAAAAAAACATTAATTTGCTTATAAATGTGGTTTTGTACAGTTTAGTCTATGATGTTTCAGACCTATTTCTACACCATTCTGTCTATTTGACTTCTGCCTTTACCCTTATTTCCCGTGCTTTTAGAAAGAAATCTCTAAAAGCCCTCTCTGTTATTTTTTTATGGTTGTCCTTGCTTTCTGTATTTGTTTACCTTTATTATATTTCTATTGTATGAAGTGCTTGAAAAGCGATATTTTGCTCAGACTTGGTTTTCTTTTTTAGGAATTCTTTAAATGCCTATTTTTTGTTGTTGAACATGGATTTTCACCCCATTAATTGCTTTTTTAGGTTTTTACAATGTGTTGTAGTTTGAGCTCCTTTTCTCTTTGGAGGACTTTATTATGGAACACATCACTTCAATGATTTCTAGTGGGTACAGAATAATATTATGTTATTTAAATTTTCTTTCCTTTATTTTGGAAAGTTTTCTGGTTACTTGAAGAATTTGTTGTCATTAAGATTGTTAAATTTACTCATTATAAGTTTTGAAGGTTGAAGGATAGCAATTTTTTCTGGAGGTGATTATGATTCACATATTCAGTATTTTAATTTCTATGTTCAGAAATGCCAAAAATCTTTCTTATTTTATACAGTATGATAGTCTAATTTTTTAAATTATGTTCTTATGTTTAAATTATGTTCTTTACTATAATAAGTAAATTATACTTAAATTAAGTATAATACTTAAATCATCCCTGTGTTGTTTTTTTAGATCAATATATTTTTGTATGTAGATGTTTTCTTTTAATGTTACTGATTTTTACTTTTCTTCTTCTATATTGTCCTTCACTTTGTGATCATTTGAAGTCCCATTAAGTTGTTTTCTCTTTTGTTTCTTTGAGGAAATTTGCTACTGTGTATTCAAGGTTTTTTTTTTTTTTCTTTCTTTTTATTGTGCCAATTATTTCTTCTGTGAAAGCCATAAAATCTGCTTTTACAATTATTGGCTTTTAAAAAATCATTTAGGAATAGTCCAACACTATTTGATGCTCCCTGGGAATGCACAATCCTCTCTTTCAGATGTTGATTAATTTTCCTTTGTCTTGCAATATTCATGGATGTCCAGATGCCTTTAGCTGATTTGGAGACTATATTTTCTTCTGTTATTAATATCTCTTCTGTTTGTTTACCTGCTTATGCTCAGCTTTAGTTGAGTTTTCTTCCTCTTGAGGTCTTTGGTAATTTTTCATTTTTGGACTATATTGCTCAATTTTGGACTCTCTTCTTAATGAGAGTTTCCCTGGAGTTAGACTTTGTCATCTGTCTCCTCCTGAGGATGACAATTCACATTTCATCAGCTTTAGCCTTTGCCATAGGTGAATCTTGGGAGGAATAGATCTCAGTACACTATATTTTAGGGTCTTTTCCCTCAGGCTAAGTTGAATAAAAAAAATCCTACATATATGCGTGTTCTATTCTATTTTTGTTTTTTCCATAGTTCTCTGGATAAAGTTTTTTTGGAGTGCAGAATGCTGACACATTGCTATACCAGACAGATCAAGCTTCTGACTTAGATTTTCCTTGTGGTGTTGAGTTCTTATAGTGGTGGTTGAAAGTGGTGCTGAAAGCTTATAGGTACACTAGGGGCAACCATAAGTAAGTGGGCACTGAGGATAAGGATTAGTCTTCTCTGCCATTAGTTTTTATTAGAATTCTTAATATTCTAAACAGGAGACATCAAAAATTGCTTTATTTCTTGTGAATTATTTCAGTTTTGGAGAATTGTGAAAAGTTATGAGGATCAAAGAAAATGTCTAGTCGTAACTATTTTGCCCAACAAAATATGACAATCAAAGTGAAATACATGAATATTTATACAAATACAAATTACCTGGATTAATAAAAAAGGAAACAACTAGCAACTACATTTTATGAATAAGTTATCAATGAACTCACTAAGAAAAAATTCAGATGAATTTATAAGTGAATTTTACCAAACATTTAAAGAATAATTAATTCCAATACTATATAAACTATTTGGAGAATAGTTTGGAAGAGTCAAAACAGAGAAAGACCAATTTCTCTTATGGATATCAATGCAAAAATTTTAAATAAAATATTAGCAAAGAGATTATGGTCATTTATCCCTCAAATAATATACTATGACCAGGTGGGTCACATATATCAGGAATGCTGAGCTGGCTCAATATTAGAAAACTATCAGCACAATTGACTATATCAATAACAAACCCAATAGAAATTATATGATTATTTCAATCAATGCAGGAAAAATTTTGTTGGCAAAATACAGTACCCATTCCTATTAAAAATATGAAAGAAGATGGGGTTAAATAGAACTTTACTTAAAATGACACACAGTATCTATCTAAATTCATTAGGAAGAAATATTATCTGTAATGGGGATAAGCCAGAAGCCTTCCCAGTAAGATCAGTGGGGAAACAAGGATGTCCATTATCATCACTATGATTCTACATTGCACTAAAATAGTAGCTTATGAAAAGGGAAAGAAAAAGAGATTGAAGGAATTATAATAGTTAAAAAAAATAAAACTCTCACTCTTTGCAGATGATATGGTATACTTAGAGAGTCCCAGAGAATTAACTAGAAAACTATTTGAAATAATTAACAACTTTAGCAAAGTCACAGTATATAAAATAAATTCACATAAATTATCAGTATTTCCATATATTAACAACTAAGTTAAATACAAAAGATAGAAAGAGTAATTCTATTTGAAGTAACTGTAGAGGAGGCAGATTCAGGATGGTGGAGAGAATAGAATAAACAGGGGAAATACAGTTAATAATAGTAATTGGGGAAAGAATTTTGAAGCAAATTTCTCTGATGAAGGCCTCATTTTTCAAAAGTATAGGCAATTGAGTCAAATTTGTAAAAAAAAAAAAAAAAAGAAAGAAAGAAAAGAGCCATTTCCCAATTGAAAAAAGATATGAACTATGCCCAAAGATCTATAAAATCATACATAGCCTTTGACCACTACTGGGCATGAATCCCAAAAGAAATTAAAATGAAAAAGAACCTATATGGACAAAAATATTTATGGCAGCTCTCTATTCATGGCAAAGAATGGAAAATTGAGGGGCTGCTCATCAACTGGGAAATGACTGAATAAATTATAGTATGTGATTATGATGGAATATTATAGTTCTATAGGAAATGATGAGCAGGATGCGCTCAGAAAAACTTGGAAGTCCTCTAAGAACTCAAAGTAGAATGTACTGTTAACAAAATAATATAAGTGTTGTGGGATGATCACCTGTGAATAACTTTGCTATTCTCAGATATACAATGATCCACATCTATTACGAAGGACTTATAAAAAGTCCTTATAGAAAGTTTTTATAAAGCTATCTATATTCTGAGAAAGAACTAATTGTATCTAAATACAGATTGAAGCACAGACATTTTTTTTCTTGAAGAGTTATTTTATTTTATTTTTGCATAACTTCACATATACCTTTTTAATAGGGGATGGAAGTAAGGAGAAATGGAGAGAGAATCTGGAACTCAAAAATTTAAAAACAAATGTATAAATTCTTTTGCATATAACTGGGAAAATAAAATAATAAAAATTTTAAAGCTTTTTATTTTCAAAACATACACATAAATAATTTTTCAACATTGACCCTCGCATAGCCTTGTGTTTCAGATTTTCCTCTCCTTCCCAGCCCCTCCCCTAGATGGCAAGCAATCCAATATGTTATACATGTTAAAATATATGTTAAATCCAATATGTGTAAATGTACACACACACACACACATATGTATATATATATATATATATATATATATATATATATATATATATATATAAACAATTCTCTTGCTACACAGGAAAAATCAGATCAAAAAGGAAAGTAAATGAGCAAAAAAATAAAATGCAAGTGAACAACAACAAAAAGAGTGAGATTGTTATGTTGTGATCTACATTCAGTTCCCACAGAGCTCTCTCTGGGTGTAGATAGCTCTTTTTGTCACAAGATCATTGGAACTGGTATCAGTCATTTCATTGCTGGAAAGAGTCATGTTCATTAGAATTGATCTTCATATAATACTGATGTTGCCATGTACAATGATCTCTTGATTCTGTTCATTTCACTTAGTATCAGTTCATGTAAGTCTCTTCAGGCCTCTCTAAAATCATCCTCCTGATTGTTTCTTATAGAATGATAATATTCCACAACATTCATATACCATAACTTATTCAGCCATTCTCCAATTAATCCAAATAATCAGTTTCCAGTTTTTTGCCACTATGAAAAGGTCTGCCACAAACATTTTTTCACATGGGTTCCTTTCCTTCCTTTAAGTTCTCTTTGGGATATAGGTCCAATAGAAACACTGCTCGATTAAAGGGTATGCCCAGTTTGATAACTTTTTGAGAATACTTCCAAATTGCTCTCCAGAATGGTTGGATCCATTTACAATTCCACCAACAATGTATTAGTGTCCCAATTTTTTTACATTCCCTCAAACATTCACCATTATCTTTTTCTGTCATCCTAGCCGATCTGAGAGGTGTGTGATGGTATCTCAGGATTGTTTCTCTGATCAATAGTGATTTAGAGTGACTTTTCATATAACTAGAAATGGCTTTAATTTCATCATCTGAAAATTTTCTGTTTATATCCTTTAATTATTTAACAACTGGAGAATGGCTTAAATGCTTATAAATCTGAGTTAATTTTCTATATATTTTAGAAATGAGGCCTTTATCAGAATCCTTAAATATAAAAATGTTTTCCCAGTTTATTGCTTCCCTTATGATTTTGTCTGCATTAGTTTTGTTTGTACAAAAACTTTTTAACTTAATATAATCAAAATCATCTATTTGCTGATCAATTATGAGTTCCAGTTCTTCTTTGGACACAAATTCCTTCCTTCTCCATAGATCTGAGAGGTAAACCATTCTATGTTCTTCTAATTTGCTTATAATATCACTCTTTATATCTAAATCACATACCCATTTTGAACTTATCTTGGTACATGGTGTTAGGAGTGGGTCAATGCCTGGTTTCTTCCATTCTAGTTTCTAATTTTCCCAGCAGTTTTTGTCAAATAGTGAGTTCTTATGCCAAAAGCTGGGGTCTTTGGATCTGTCAAACACTAAATTGCTATAGTTATTAATGATTTTGTTCTGTGGTACTAATTAACATTCATTCCAATTAAAAACACTAGAGAGTATAGGAATAAATGGACTTTTCCTTAAAATGATCAGTAGCATCGACCAGCAAGCATCATATGTAATGGGGACAAACTAGAACCATTGCCAATAAGATCAGGAGTGAAACAAGGCTGCCCACTATCACCATCATTATTTAGTATGGTATTAGAAATGTAGCTTTGCCAATAAGAGAAGAAAAAATATTAAGGGAATTAGCATAGGTCATGAGGAAACCAAATTGTCATTCTTTGCAGATGATATAATGGTATACTTAGAGATTCCTAGAGATTCAACTAAAAATTACTAGAAACAATTCACAACTTTAGCAATGTTGCAGTATACAAAATGAATCCACATGAATCATCAGCATTTTTATATATTACCAACAAAATCTAACAGCAAGAGATCCAAAGAGAAATTCCATTTAAAATAACTGTAGATAATATAAAATATTTGGGAGTCTATCTGCCAAGGCAAAGTCAGGCACTATATGAACATAATTACAAAACACTTTTCATAAAATAAAGTCAGATCTAATCTCTTAGAAAAATATCAAGTGCTCACAGATAGGCCAAGCCAATATAATAAAAATGACAATTGTAGCTAAATTAATCTATTTATTCAATGCCATATCAATAAAACTCCCAAGAAATTATTTTAACAGAGATAGAAAAAATAATAACAAAGTTCATCTGGAAGAACAAAAGATCAAGAATTTCAAGTGATATATATATATAAATTGCACATGTTTAACATATATTAAATTACTTGTCATCTAGGGGAGGGATGGAGGGAAGGAGAGAAAAAATATTTGGAACACAAGGTCATGCAGGGATGAATATTGAAAATTACCCATGCATATCTCTTGAAAATAAAAAGCCTCAATAAAAAAAAGAATAAAAGGGCAAGAATACCAAAGGATTTAATGAAAAGAGTGGAAAGAAAGATGGTCAAGCTATACTAGATCTAAACTTTATTATAAAATGGCAATCATAAAAAACGTATTTGGTACTGGCTAGGGAATAGAGTGATGGATTGGTTAAATATATTAGGTACACAAGACAGAATACTAAATGACTATAATAATCTACTGCATGATAAAGCCAAAAACTATAGCATCTGGGATAAGAACTTACTGTTTGATAAAACCTGGCAGAAATGGAAAACAGTATGGCAGAAACTAATCATAAACCAACATCTCACTTCCTATACTAAAATGAGGTAAAAAGTGCATAAAAGGTGATACCAACTGCAATTAAGAGAGCAAGGAATTCTTTACCTGATAGATCTATGGAGAAGAGAAGAATTTATGACTAAACTAGAGACAGAAAACATTATTAAATGAAAAATTGGTAATTTTTATTACATTCAATTAGAAAGTTTTTGTTTAAACAAACCAAAGCACCCAAAATTGAAAGCAGAAAAACTGAGAAATAATTTTTTACAGTTTTTCTGATAAAGGCCTCATATTTCAAATATATAGAGAACTGACTCAAATTTATAAGAATAAATGATATGCATAGATAATTTTCAAATGTAGAAATGAAAACTCTATTTCTTATTTCAGCCCTACTAAACCAATATTCTTATGCTTTCAATCACTATTGATTAGACATTTGCAAATTAAAACAACTTTGAGGTACTACCTCAAATCTATAAGATTACTTAGGCTTATAGTGAGAAAAGGTCTTTGCCTACAAATATGCTCAGAATCTAATTAAGTAGGCAAGACATGCATTTGAACAATTGGCAAGTATAACTATCTATCTATCTATCTATAGTATATATGTGTGTGTGTGTGTATATATGTGATATACATATATGTATGTATATATATGTGATATATGTATTTTTATATGTGATATATGTGATATATATGTATTTTTATTTTGTATTTGCAAACAAATACAAAGAGAGTTAGGAAAAGGACAGTTCAATGTGGACTGAAGCTGTAAAGGAAGGCTGAATGAAAGGGATAGAATACTAGCTGGGCTTTGAAGGATGGGTAGGTGGTGAGAGGAGGAGTTGGTGACATATAAGCAGGGAGAAATAGAATGAATTAAAAACACAGAAATAGGAAGAAACATGATGTTTATAAGGGAAGAGTGAAGAGCCTAGACTACCATTAGCATTAATTTTGGATATAGAAATCATCACTAGGTCCCCATAAATTCATTCTGTTTGATGGTTAAAAATGTTTATACAGTACTCCTTACTTTTTCTAGTAAGTTTTTTCTATTTTCTCTAATTTCCTTCACATGATTTTTTAGCAGAGAATAATCCAACTCTACTCAAATACTTTTGGCTCAGAAAGCTTCAAAAGTGTGTGTGTGTGTGTGTGTGTGTGTGTGTGTGTGTGGTTTGCTTATTTGTGGAGAGGTAGTATAATTTCTGTTCTTGTCTCAGCCAAAGATATTATTCACTTATGCTTCTGGCTATGGTCAATAAAAAGGGCTGGGGTCACCCACATTTCAGTAGGCGATATAAAACAGGACAGAATAATTAGTTTCTTCCCTAGGATCAGAACTCCATCTTGCTCATTAATTTAATGCTTACTGACTCTGACCTCTTAGGTTCTGAATTGTGCTGATATACTTAGATCCAGAACATCTGTCTGCTTCTTCCTACATTTACTGACCTACCTACATTTAACCAGATCTATGTTACTTGCCTGCATCAGTCCCTAACTAACCTCTCTGGCCTTTATCTTTTGTCTACAGATCTGTGACATCTGCTTGAACATTTATGCTTAGCTGACTTCTCTAAGGTGACCCTTCATGGTCAGCCTCATTCTATTTCCACTTTTGCCCTGGCATTATACCCTGGTTAAGGTTTAATCACACAGGTGACTTGATCTATACATAAGAATTTTTTTGAGTGTCCATTTAATGGGAAACAAATAAACTATCATTTCTGAGGAAAACAAAGCTAAAACAAATGAACCTTCAAAATGTTCCAATCAGACTCCCTGGATTGATCCAAATTTTAAAGGTGACAAACAGAATTACAGGTTCAGATCAGAAGTGACAAGAGACCAGAAGCAGAATTCTGCCTCCTTCACTTCCCTTGTGAAAAGGTCACGTTTTAGCATGCTGCATAATAGCAACACATTTGTTTTCAGTCATCCCACAGATGTTTTCCAATGGATTATATACCTCAGTGTTCAGTCTCATTATTCCTCAGAGCAAACTGCAGCTCATATCCTGTAGTCTCAACAGATTTCCCCTCTCTTGGTACCATTAGTTTCTGAATGCTTTCCCCCTTGAATCTAAGCAGCCCATTACATTTGGATAGGGTGGGGAAAAGGCTTATCACATAAAACTGTCAATTGATTACATTGTTCCATTTTTCCTGCTAGAACAGAAAAATGAAATCCTTGTTCATTTTTAGAAAAAAAATGGCTGCTCCATTGCATTCAAATTACCAAGCCGCTGAACTCATCTGTTGTCAATAACCAAGGTCAATAAGATTCAATTCAAATAAAAAATATTCATTAAGTATATATTGTGTGCTTGACCTGGAATAAGCATCACTTATACTTACAAAGATTGCATTCGGAGGTTTTCAAATTACATATTCTTATTTTGCAAATGAAGAAATTAATTTCAGTTCCAAAGAACTCATCTGAGGTTATACAAATGGTGAGCATCATCACCTGACCCAAGGTACTTCTGACTCTGACACCTGTGGTTTTACCACAGTATTCTGTATTGCCTTTCTGTCAGGATGAAGATCTGAATCTCCCTATGTTTTCTGAATATCTGTGTAGTGGAAGATTTTGCTTCCCATGTGCTTTTTAATGTTTGTTATTTTAAGCCAAATTCCACTGACTTTGCCTGCTCCTATTTTTAAATGGATGAAGGCTGTTTGCATTACTTCATGTTCTCATTGAGGCTCTCATTATTCCCTCATTTAGTATCATTTGTACTTGGACTCAGTGCCTGGCTTTATCTTCTTTCCCAGTTATTGGTAATAATCATAAAGCAGTCAGTGTAGGGCAAAGGAAACAAAAAACTAAGTGTCTAGAGGCTCAAATTCTGGTCTTTCTTTGTCCTGGCCAGTAGGAAGATAGGTCAGCTTTGGGATGGTTAAGGTGCAGGGACCAGCCGTCAGAAAGGTAACCCACTTTAATAGCAGGTAAAGAGAGGAAGGCCTTTAGAGTAGATAGTCACATCAGGAAATACTAGCTTTGGAGTATAAAATTTAGGAACAAGATCTCAGTCCTTGAAAAGTTTAGGGCTAATCTACATCCAGAGAGAGGACTGTGGGAACTGAGTGTGGATCACAACATAGCATTTTCACTCTTTTTATTGTTTGCTTGCATTTTGTTTTCTTTTTCAATTTTTTTCATTTTTGATTTGATTTTTCTTATGCAGTATGATAATTTTATAGATATGTATACATATATTAGATTTAACATATATATTTTAACATGTTTAACATATATTGGATTACTTGCCATCTAGGGGAGGAGATGGGGGAAAGGAGGGAAAAATTTGGAACACAAGGTTTTGCAAAGATCATTGTTGAAAAATTATCCATACACATGTTTTGAAAATAAAAGGCTGTAATAACAAAAATAATAAAATTTAAAGAAAAAGTTTAGGGTTATAAGATAATATGTCAATCCTAGAAGAACTCAGGAATTTGTGAGAGGCTCAGGTATTTGAGGGACAAGATAGAAGCCTGGTTTTTGGAACAAAGATACCAGGAGAAGGGAATATAGCAAGATCCTAATTATTAGAACCAGAGAATAATGTTGAATAGGGCCCGGTAGCAAAGTTGACTTAATAATGTTGAGTTACTAACTCAGTATTACTTGTATTTTTTCTGCCATAGATCAAAGTTGATCTGAAGGCTATATAACAGTTCAAAATATAGGTGAGTTTTTTTTTTTATCCTACCTGGAAAGACAAGTAGGGAACTAAACAAGTCATTACAAGTTTTAATTACGACTCTACCATTAACTATGTGACTTTGGACATTTATCCAACACATTTGATCCAGTTCTCCTTTCTTCCTACTCAAACTTCAGTTTCCTTATCCATCATCAATTTTAGAATTTACGTGAGAAAGAACAAAGGGCTTACTAAACAACAAACTAATGCCACATCATGACATGAGAATACATTTTTAAAAATTAATACAGTCTTAGGCTTTGGTAATGAAAGTATATTGTCCAGAAGGGAGGTGAGTTTTGTTGTACTTGGCTCTAGACAGATTATTTCTAGAAACTGTGTTGAATTCAGGAATATGTCCAGAAGCTGACCAGAATGTCCAAGTAATATTACATGAATATTAATTGAGATTAGAAATGTTTAGGATGGAAAAGTGAAGATTTAAGGGGAGCATCATAACTGAGTATCTGAAAGGCTGCTATGTGAAGTGGGATTAAATAGGAACTACTTGACCCCAGAGGGCAGAACCAGAACAATGGCCAGCAATTTAAAGAGATATATTTAGGTTTGATGTAAGGAAAGAATTACTAACAATTAGAACTATCCTTCTGGAAGAACAAAAGCTCAAGTCTTTCAAGGGAACTAATGAAAAAAAAATCAAAAGAAGGTGGCCTAGCTGTACCAGATCTAAAACTATATTATAAAGCAGTGGTCACCAAAACTATTTGGTATTGCCTAAAATAGTTGATCAGTGGAATAGGTTAGGTTAACAGGACAAAATAGTCAATAACTATAATAATCTAGTATTTGACAAACCCAAAGACCTCAGCTTTTAGGATAAGAATTCACTGTTTGACAAAAACTGCTGGGAAAATTGGAAATTAGTATGGCAGATAAGGTCAAAATGGGTTCATGATCTAGGCATAAAGAATGAGATTATAAATAAATTAAAAGAACATAGGATAGTTTAGCTCTCAGAGCTAAACTGTGGAAGAGGAAGGAATTTGTGACCAAAGAAAAACTAGAGTTCATTACTGATCACAAAATAGAAAATTTTGATTATATCAAAGTAAAAAGTTTTTGTACAAACAAAATTAATACAGACAAGATTAGAAGGGAAGCAATAAACTGGGAAAACATTTTTATAGTCAAAGGTTCTGATAGAGGCCTCATTTCCAAATTATATAGTGAATTGACTCTAATTTATAAGAAATCAAGCCATTCTCCAATTGATAAATGGTCAAAGGATATGAACAATTTTTGGATGAAGAAATGAAAACTATTTCTAGCCATATGAAAAGATCCTCCAAATCATCATTAATCAGAGAAATGCAAATTAAGACAACTCTCAAATTGGCTAGGATGAGAGGAACAGATAATGCTGAATGTTGGAAGAGATGTGGGAAAACTGGGACACTTATACATTGTTGGTGGAATTGTGAATGCATTCAACCATTCTGGAGAGCAATTTGGACCTATACTCAAAAAGTTATCACACTGTGAATACCTTTTGAGCAGTATTACTACTGGACTTATATCCCAAAGAGATCTTAAAGAAGGGAAAGGGACCTATATGTGCAAAAATGTTTGTGGCAGCCCTTTATGTAGTGGCTAGAAACTGGAAATTGAATGGATGCCCAACAATTAGAGAATGGCTGAATAAGTTGTGGTATATGAATGTTATGGAATATTATTGTTCTGTAAGAAATGACCAGCAGGATGATTTTAGAAAGACCTGAAGAGACTTATATGAACTGAAACTGAGTGAAATGAGCAGAATCTGGAGATCATTATATACTTCAATAATAATACTATATGATCATCAATTCTGATGGAAGTGGCTCTCTTCAATAATGAGTTGAACCAAATCAGTTCCATTTGTTCAATAATGAAGAGAACCAGCTACACCAATGAAAGATCTATGGGAAAGATTATGGGAAAACCATAAAATAGCATTTCCACTCCTGTTTTTGTCAGTTTGCATTTTTATTTCCTTTTCAGGTTTTTTTTAACCTTATTTCTAAGTCCAATTTTTCTTGTGCAGCAAAATAACTGTATGGATATGTATACATATATTGTGTTTAACATATACTTTAATACATTTAACATGTATTAGTCTACCCGCCATCTAGGGGAGGAGTGGGGGAAAGAAGAGGAAAAATTGGAACAGAAGGTTTTGCAAAGGTCAGTGCTGAAAAATTACCCATGCATATATCTTGTAAATAAAAAGCCATAATAAAAAAAGATGCAACCTCTAAAAAAAGAACTATCCTAAGATAGAATGGGTTGTAGAATGGGTTGCCTTAGGGGTCTGTGGTGTTCTCTTCTTTAAAATATAATGGTTCTCTCTGGGAGCAGGTTTCTTGGGGAAGTTTTCTTGAGGCAGCCTTAGTTTCAGTTCAGAGTAATAATCACCTCAAATACAGCCAGCTGATAAAATCCAAACGTTTATTTTCTCCTTCCGAGTCTTGTCTCCTTGCCTGGGGCTGGGCAGCTTTCTGGAGAGCCTTTCAGACCAGCCTTGGTCTCAGTGGGGGAAGTGCAGGAGGCCAGCTACCACAGTGGTGTGAGATGAAGTGAATGAATCTGGTTCCGCCTCCAAGAATGGGCTTCTTCTGAACTGACTCTGACTGATTCACTGAAGCTCTTTTTATGCTTGGTGTAAAGGGCTGACTCCTCCTCCGAGAAAGTGGGATTGTGTGTTTCTGACTCTGAATACTGACTTGTGAATCTCCCAAAAGTTTGAACTCCAATGAGTACTTAAATACATTAGTGAGCTAGGGAATTTGCTAAGTACCATGCTAAATTAGGCATCTGAAATCACTTTGTAAGGATTCTAACAGGGGTCAGTGAGTTTCCCATACATTGGGTCATTGAACACAGACTGGATGACCAGTAGATATGTAGTAGAGAGCTTGTGTAGGATTAAGTAGGATTAATGAATGGACATTCCAGAGAGGTTCCATGGAAGAAAACTCTTAAGAGCCATCCAAGAGTCTGACAATCTGCCTTGGGAGTCAGTGAGCTACCCAAATTTAGAAATCACCAAGAGGGACTTTAATGACCACTAGAACAGGGATGTAGTGAGGAAGAAACTTATTTTGGTATAGAATGGATGAGGTGAATTCTAAAGTTCTAAAAATGAGGGATCATGTCTGTGACCCAATGCCACCATGAAAATCCATAGAGACAAGTGTTCTGTAAAGTTAAAAGTGTTATATAAATGTGACAAGGCTATTGTTACACATTCTACAGTGGGGATTTCTTCACTGACAATCTGATCTGTTTCTTCATTGTACTATCGATGTGCTCTTATCCAATCCTTACCTCCATGACAATCATCCCCATTATACAGTCATTTACAAGGAGTCAGCAAAACTCTGCTTGAAGACCTCAAGGAATAGGGAACATATTACCTCCAGAAAGTAATTGCATTCCACTTGGGTATTGGTATTATAATTTAGATAGTTTTCCTTACTGCAAGCCCCAATTGTTTTCTGTAACCTTCATCCTTTGCTACTGGTTCTGCCCTTTTGGATCAAACTCATTCTTCTTAAGCTGGGAAAGATTTCAGACTTGGCTGGTGGATATCTAAGGACTATCAAGGTGAGTTCATTGAGATTTATTACCACATTGATTGCAATAAAATGTTTATTTTGGGGGGGGGAAGAGAAACAAACTCTCAAAAATTATCTACTAAATTGTAAAGTGATTGTAATACCCACTGGCAGAGAGAGCACACACACTAACAAAATTGCAGATCTTTGAGGTATAATGAAAGCATAATGAAATCCAATCACACAAGTATTCCTGTTAAAGGTTTTATTCACACTTTTGAGTTTCTGCTTTCCCTAGCCTTAATTAGGGCCTTTCACATTTTTTTCCCAGTCTGCCTACTTGTCATTGGCTCATAGACCTAGTGATGATGGGGAATTTAGAGACCACTTAGTCCAATCTTCTCCTTTTACACATGAAGAAATGGGATCAGGAAGTTCTAATTATAGAAATAACTTTTTATCCCCGAAAAGGATCACTTAGGCATGGAGTTAGCTTGGCAACCACATCCTACAAACTACAACTTCCTTCAACATGAAAGGCAATTTTTGGAAGCCTTTATAACTCTTATCACTACAAAGAGTTTCCTCTAAGAATTCTAATCAATAGCTGGTCCTCATAATGGTTTTAGTAAGCTAATAATCTTTGCTCTCATACTCAAAAGATGTCATAACTCAACAATGTATCTATACATTTGGAGATATTTAAAACTTCTATTTCTAATACATTTATTGTAGATAATTAACCACAACTAACCCGTTCAGATAAGATTTGAAATAATTTTATTTTGCAAATGCTATTTCTTCCTACTTTTCCACAGTAGTGAATCAGGGATTTCCTGTTCTGATTAATTACTGTGGTTGAGAATGAACCATAGGAGGAAGAGTTTGTTTTAGATCCTGGCAACAGGGCTGCTTGTACATTAAGCCAAGAGAAATGAAATCCTTGAACAATATTACCTTTTTTCTGGATATGATGGTTGTTTTATCTGGAGGGTTATAATGGAGTCTTTGGAGTTTAGTGCAAAGAATATATGACCTGAAAGTTCAGAAAACTTGGCTTCTAATCCCAGTTCTGCCTTTTACCAGCCATGTGATTTTCAGTAAATTATTTTACCTCCTTAGGTATCTTAGCGAAAATGATGGGATCATAAGCTTTTAGGACTTAAAGGGATCTCAGAAGGTCATCTAATTTAATCCCTTCATAAAATTAGAAATTTGAATTTGGAAGGAACCTCAGAGTCCTTCTTATTACAAATAGTAAATAGAAGAGCTAAGATTTGATTCCAGCTCCTTTGACACCAAAATCTAGGTAATTTTTCTTCAGAATTGCAAAGATCCTTCCTGCTCTGACAATCAATGATTAATCCTCCAAATTTGGTATTCCTAGAAACTTCATAAAATGTTATGTTTTGATACCAGTTGATTCAGGCTTTTTGAGATTTCCCAGTTTTGGAAATGGGTTCATCCCTGAGAAAGGACCAAGATATTTGTCATTTTCTTCCACACTGTCACCAGATACTTCTCAATATTATCTTTCAAAGAATGCTACAGTAGAGCCATTACTTACAGTTGGGCTTAATTCTGATTAGGCACTGCACCTTAATAGTATGGCTTGGAAAAGGTAGACGATATCCTCGGGATTTAGCTAACCTTTATCTTATGTACATTCTGGGAAAATAATGAAGAAATCAATTGAAGAAGGCTGATAGCCTGGGCCAGAGTTGGAAGAACACTAAATCCTCAATTGACAGCCCATCACAGATGGCAACAGGATTTGACTGCTTTCACTGGGGAAGATTTTCCTTTATAGAAAGCAGCTGCTTCTAATTGTATAAAGTGTTGTTGAGTTGTTGCTTGTGTGTATATGCATGTGTGTGAGTGTGTGTGTGTATGTGAGGGAGACCATGTATGAATGTGCTCATGTTTGCATTTTGCCCAAACAAACCACATGAATGATTTTATTTATGTCACTTTACACTGAAAGGCTTTTAACCTCATTTTAGTAGCTTTTAAGACCTGATGTTTTTGAAGACAGAAAAATAATGGATGTGTGCTTCTTTCCTAAATCCAATGTGACAAAATGTGAGAAGTATGGTTTCTTTCCATCTGGAGGCAATATGTACAGTGGACAGAATATAAACCCTAGAGTTAGAGCATCTATGTTTAAACCAAATTCCCTCTTGCATATTACCTGTGTACCCTGGGCAAGCAAGCCATTTAACCTTCATGAGTGCCAGTATCCTCATTTGTAAAACAAAGGAATTGAACTAGATCAAAACTTCTTAAACTGTAGGCTGTGACCCCAAATAAAGAAACTGAATGTGGGGGGTGAAATTATGATTTGTGATTATGATTAGAAAATGATTTGTATACTTATTTCATATAGCTATATACTTAGGTTCACATAAAACTTTCTGGGATGAAAAGGGGTTACAAGTAGAAAAAGTTTAAGAAATCCTGAACTAGAGACCCCTTCTAAATCAGTGATCTTCATCTGTGCCCTTTTCATTCACTAGGGAGAAGGAGAGGTGATTGTATTGTATTGCCAATTCCATAAGAAATTTAATTTCTTAAAGTGGTGACAGCAGCCATATTCTTATGTACAGAGATAATGCAGAGTGTGAAATTTCTATCCGCTTGCACAGCTATAAAGAAGGGCTTCCTTTTTCCTTGGTAGCCCAAAATTTGATGTCATGCAAGAGCACGAGCAGACAAGGGGAGCAGACACCCCATCAGAAAAGGCCTGTTGCTGCTATACTCTCCAATAATATAGCATATCTAATGACAAGATATAGCAGAGCTGTGTTTCCTCCTAGAAACAGGTGTCACTGATGAATTTCATGGAGCGAATGAACATCTTTTCCACTCTTGATAATTCTAGAGCATCAAAAACTTGCTAGACATTTTTTTTTTCTGCTTGCTGCTAATGAAAAACTTTTCTGGGTGGAGTAATCACAGACAAGCAGGCTCCAGTGTTGGAGTAGACAATGGAGTGGAATTATGAAGCGCGAGCCCTGGGTTCTAGTCTTCGTTGATACTTATAAAAGCTGAGTAACCTTCAACATTTATTTCATCTCTCTGGTTCTTCATTCATTCAGGCCTCATAGGAGAGGGTTAGAAAATTATAATAATGGCTGTTACTTATGAAGCTCTTCATGGATACTTTTTCATTCGGTGATGACAGCAGTTCTGCATAGATTTCAGAGATTTTATTATCCCCTTTTCATAGGTAAGGAAACTGACTCAGAGCAATTAAGTGATTTTCTCCATAATCACACAGATAGTGTTAAAGGCAAGATTTAAACACTAGTTTTCCTGCCTCTAAGTTTAGTACTCTTTCCATTATACCACTAATATTCCTTTAGATCTAAAATTTAATTATTCTAAATAAGACTGGGATCTAATTATATCAGTATTTGAGGGCAATAAATATTCAAAGGATAACAATTTTATATCAAATACCTTCTGATTATGCATCTTTATAGCCATTAAGTCCAGTTCATTTACTTTTTTGATTTTCTTCTGAGCAAACTATAAGGAGAGCTAGTAAAATATTTTTCCATTTGACTACAATTTTCTTTTGTCTTCTGGTTTCATGTACAGTGACAATATCAAGATTGAGAAAATCCCATCCCTTTAGTAGGAAGTACAGTTACTTGTCATTAAACAAGGACTTTACATTTATAGTACCAATAATACTATACATTAATACCATATAAAAAGTGTGTGATCCAAAATGTTAACTATGTAATTTAGGAACAGCTGAACATGTTGTGGTATATGATTATGATGGAAAATTATGGTGTTATAAGAAATTATGAGTTCAATGATATTTATTCATTCATTTTATTTATTTACTCATTCACTTATTTCTTTGTTTCTTCATTTATTTATTTATCTATCTATTTATTTATTTATCTAGCGTGGTGAGGCAATTAAGGTTAATTGACTTGCCCAGGGTCACACAGCTAGATTAAAAATCTGAGGTTTTGAACTCGGGTAATTCTGATTTTAAGGCTAGTATTCTATCCCCTGTACTATTTAGTTGCCCCTTCAATGATTTTTAGAAAAACATGGAAAGACTTGCAAGAAATATCGAAGTGTGAAATGAGGAGTAATAGCAAAATTGTTTTAAGAATAAGGTTTAGTGACTAAGTGTTTTTGACTATTATAAATACCCAACTATAAAAGATATATGAAGAAATGATACTCTTGGGATCATTCAGTAAAAGAATTAATGAGTAGAAGGATATATAGAATGATTTATGTATATATAGAATGATACAACATATATGTGTATATTCATATAGACATATATATATATATATATAAAGACATATATTTATATACATATGTTTAATGGCATCCATTTCTAGAATGGGGGAGGGAAAAAGAGACAAAAAGAAATTTATATTATTTGTGGTATATTAGAAAGAAATAAGTTGTACATAGTAGATTTACAGTTTCATGTATGATCATATTTTTTATTCTACTGTTATAGAAATGCTTGTTTTATTTCATAAATTGAAAACAAAAATTATTCATGTTAAGAGTGATGAATCTTTGGAAAATATAAAACCAGAGTCAGACTTGTTTGGTATCCTTATACTCATAAATTTGGAACTCAGTTTGGAAAATACTGCTACAAATAGTGAAGTATTATTGGAATTCACAAATCGAAAACAGAATTTTGAGTTAGTTAAAGAAAGACTGATAGAAAACATAGAACTTGAGCTGGACCATGAAACATAGCCTAGAATTTAGAGGTAGGGTAGATCAAGTCCCATTTGGTATTGTTTGGGTACTGACTGACTCAGATTGAACGTAAATACAAATCATTTATGCTTTGGCCAGAAACCCTGAGGGTCTTCCCCTACCAGATTCATTACCAGATTCATTCATCCATCTATTTATCTATCTATCTATCTAACTATCTATTCATCCATTTATTTATTTATTTTTCTATCCCTCCATTTATTTATTTATTCATCCATCCATCCATCCATTCATTCATTCATCCATTCATTACTTCATTCCTTCTTTCATTCATCCACTTATTTATTTATCCATCCATTTATTTATTTATCTATTTGTTCATTTATTCATTTATTTATTTAGATTTTTTGGAAGTGGTAAAAGAGGAGATTCTTTGCCTCAGTTATTAGCTAGCCTTAATCACTGAATAGGTGCAGCTTCAGTCAAACTGAAACCTGTTAAAAGACTTTTTCTTAAAAAGATCAAAGTCTCCTACTGCATCCAGGGCCATCTCCAGGCATCCTGATCTATATGTGGCCATTGAACTCATGGGGCTTTGGAGGAGAAAATGAGGCAGATAATCTTGCACAGCCCTTCCTTACTTAAATCCAATTCATTTGTATGTCATGATATCACCTCTGTCATATCATGGTATTCTTCCAGAATGAAGGACAAACCATAATCAAGTGAGAGATAATACAGGATTAAGTATGTTTGCCAACATGCTGTCATGAAGGAGATGCAGCTGAAGAAGGATTCTTTATAGATGATGTTTTTTATTTGTTGCTGTTTGTGGATGGCATCTGATTATGTCAGGCCTTCTAAATTTATATATATATATATATATATATATATATATGTATATATATATGCATATATATAACCAATATAACCATTTGGAAGAGTTTAGCTTATTCACACACTCATTGAGTGAAGAATGCTTATCATTGAAGCTTTAATATGAAGTTGGATAGACAATCTGCAGAAAGGACAGGCATTATAAATGGAAAATGAATTGGGACCATAATTGAAAATGAGAAGAGGGTAAATTGTTTTGAGCAATAGCAAAATATTTTTCCCCAAAGAAAAAGAAATTTTCTGAAATAGCATGGTAAGCCATGATAGAACATTCTCCTCTCTTCCTTCCCACTCAAATCAAATGCACTCTCTATTATACATATAAGTACCAATTATAGAAGACTGATCATACATAGGGATCACACAGGATGGACTTATATGTGGAGAATACCTGCTATAGAGCAAGATCTGATCTTTTCTGGTTCTCTCATCACCCTGCTCTCACTGGGACTGCCAATAGGTGTGCATTTCAACTAGGAGCAAGTCACTACTAGATAATTTGTTCTTCTAGGTTCTGCTTCTGATGATTTGAAGTGACTTCAAGTCTCTATTGCTTTCTTGGTCTCGTTGAATTTTGGGCACATTCTTCTCCTGACATCATTGCATCTTTATGGGGTGTGTTACTCTGTTAGTCCCCTAGTCTCAGCTGAATGTTGCCAATGGGCATATTGCCTTGCTGGTCCCAAGATGAGCTTGAACTTGATAACTGCTGGCAAGCAAAAGAATTTTAATGACTACAAGCTTTGCCTTGAAATCAAAGTCCATCCTTTAAAATATTGTACTAATATTTTTCCAGTAACTGTGTCACCTAGAGTTATAGAACAATGAAGTCCCTGAAGAACTGAAGCTTATCATCATCCACAGGAAAAGGGAAACATGTAGTGGGCATGAACAGGTTGCAATATATATTATATTATTATATTTTATAAATATATACATTATAAACAAGGAATCATGAAGGAGAAGTTATGTAGAGGATATTACCAAAGATGAATGTGATTTTAAAATAAGAGGACTCAATCATACATAGTGAGGTATAACTGATGAACAATTTGTGTGTTCTTTTTTTTTTTTTTTTTTTTGGCTGAGGAAATTGGGATTAAATGACTTGCCCAGGGTCACACAGTCAGGAAGTGTTAAGTGTCTGAGGCCAGACTTGAACTCAGGTCCTCCTGACTTCAGGGCTGGTGCTCTAGCCACTGTGCCACCTAGCTGCTCCAATTTGTGTATTCTTTTGACATTTTTACAATGGCAGTAGAGTTTGAGAAGAGAACATGGAGTAAACCCTCTATAGTAGATTTAAGAGAATTAATGATTCTCTTAGGTTATGATCAATATATCACTGGAAAGAATGTCTATAGAGGAAGGTCACCTATGCAATTGTGTATTGAAGTTGGAGTACTCTATAGAAGAAACTTGCATGACAAACCTCAATACTTCAATGGAACTGTGATCTCATCAATGGAAATGTTTCCTCTCCCTCTCTCCCTCCCGCCCGCCAACTGATGTAAATTGCAACCCATCTATGAGAATACATCCTGTGGAATTCTTGTCTTTATTCTACCATGAATTCTCTTTGGCAGTTTATTAAAAATAGCCTGAATTCCTTTATTTAGATCTTATGACATATACCCCAAGGGAAAAATACCATTAGGATTTTGCCCTGATAGTAAATGATAGAAGGAGAATCAGACCTTGATTTCCTGAAGCTCATTCCAATATTGTTTTCATGATACAGCTTTGTCTTCCCTGCCTATTCTAAATTGAGCAATTGCCATTAGTAATAAGGAATTAAAATGGCTAATATGATCACAATACTATGACAACATATAGCAATTAGGAAAGATGTTTTATTGTTCTATTAAAAATCTTCTAATTCAATATCAAAAGGAAAAAAAATCACAATCACATATATGTTTAAAGAGCACAATTTTTTGGTATTGTTCTTTAAAAGATGAAGCTCCCTAACTTAGAGAAATATATAAATGTTTCTATCAGATGAGATTATACTAGGGTGCTATGGCATTTTGAAACAGTGCACATGAACACAGTAAATATGATTTAGTAAGTAAGGCAGCTTCCTGGAAAATCTTTTCTTTCAATGAACCCTAATTAAGAATTTCTTTTATTATACATATATACATAGATATTTCCCAGCTACTAAAATACAATAAACTAATTTGATTTGGATCTAATTTGTGCAATATGAAGTTCGAATTTTTTAGGATGCCTGAGACTACTTACAAAGAATTATGAATTCTCTTCCATCAAACTTGTACACTGAGACTTATAGAAAGGTCAATTTGTTTTTAACACAATGCCAAACCACTCACATTCTGTTTCACTTTTTATTACTGAAAGTAATAGCAAGACCTTCTAGATTATTCTCCAACTCCAAGAGTTCAGCATCTTCTCTTAGCTACTTCCTTCATTTAGCTGATGTCCAAATATACAACTCTAGCTAGGACTCCTCATCCAACTCATGTTAAACACAAAGGGGGAAGCACTATATGATTTATTTCTCTTATAGATGTAAAGTCTATGAACCTATTTCTAGATACTTAAAGTTATTTCCACATCAGTAAACTATTAACATGTAATATATAGTAAGAATACTGGAATTATAGTTAGGAGAGAAACACTTTTGGCTCTAATTCTGCTTTTAACACTAATTATGTGATTATACATAATAATCTCTCTCAGCTTCATTTTTTAACTTAGGTCATAAGGTTGTTGTGAGAGCTCAAATGAAATAATGTTCATAAAACACTGTTAAACTCAAAGTGTTATACAAATATCAGGATTTGTCATCATCATCATCATCCACATCCCCATCATCCTCATCATCATCTCGAGCACCAAACTAAAAGTAAGACATGGCTTCTGAACCTTGTCTCTAAAATGATTGATTACTTTGAGTGAATCACTTCACTTAATTCTGACATGTTCTCAGGACTTATTTTTTTCTAAAATGTAAAGTGAGTGTATTGAACTTGATAAACTTTAAAGCTCTGATAATATTATTTGAAATAAGACTAGAAAATTGTACAGGAGTCAGATAATGAAGGACATAAAATATTAAGCTAAAGATTTTGTGTTTTATCCTAAAGATAATAAAGAGGCCTTGAACATTTTTGAGTAGGGCAAATGATATGAATTTCATTTCTGCAGCTGGGTAAGAATGAACTAGAGCTGAAAGATCATAGGAGCCATATATTTAGAGGTTGAATGTATCTTAAATAAACACTTTATTTGCCTCTTATCAGAGTTTTACCTTTTTGAGTGTCATGGACCCCTTTGGACAGTCTGGTTCAGACTATGAACTAATTATCAGGATAAGAATTTCATAAAATTACAAAGATAACCTATTATTTTAAAACTGTTCTATCTATCTGTCTGTCTGTCTGTCTGTCTATCTTTGTGTGCATACACAAACTTATGGATTTTAGTTAAAAATTCTTGCCTTATTTGCCTCCTTTGGTAAGCCCATCAGTTTAGATGGATTCAATTATCATCTCTGCAGATGATTCCAAGGTCTATGTATCTAATTTTATGATGCTCCATTTTCACATTACCAGTTACCTTCTGGTCAACTAGAATTAGATATCCAGGAGACACTCCAAATTCAACATGTCTAAAACAGAACTCATTATCCTTCTCCAAAAAAACTTCCTCTCTTCCCAACTTCCTATTACTATAAACCCCCCAGCCCCATAATTTCTAAGCTTGGTATAATCCTTGAATCCTCACTCCCATTCACTCACTCCCATATTAAATCTATTGTTAAATTTTACTTTTTCTTCCTTCATAGCATCTCTTGAATATACTCCCTTCCATCTATTCATATTACCACTACCTTATTAATGACCTTTATCGCTGACCTTTATCATCTTTGGCTGATCTATTGGAATAACCTCTTAATTTATCTCCCTACCTCAAGTCTTTCCCTACTCCAATATATCTTCCATTTAGCTGTTACAGTGATTTCTTATCTCCTTGCTAGAGCATTTTTTATCAAACAACTGCTTAGAAAATTGCTCCCATTATTGATTTGAGGTGGGGTAGAAAAAGATAGGGATTATGGTCCAACATAGCAACTTGCCAGACATGGTAAGGCCATAGGGTTTGATATCATTTGCCAATCCCTCTCCTTTAACCTACACTAAAAGTTTGTACTGGGTTTATTTATCTGGGGTTGCCTCCCTCACCAATAGGGTAATTAGGCACCTACTATTTCAATTCCACATCAATCTTTGATCCTGATGAAGAATTTACTTTTGGATTCTAATTAAAATGAGCTGGAGAAGGAAATGGCAAACCAATTTAGAATCTTTGCCAAGAAAACTCCAAAGTGGGCTAATGGAGAATTGGGCAGGGTTGAACAGTAGCAGTAGCAACTACAACAACAAAGGAGTTGGGAGAAGGAAATTTTAAAAAAACCTATGCAGAGAACATAGATGAATGAGATATAGACCTGATGGTTTTATTTCTACATAGAAAGTAAAGTGTGTAATGATGAATCATACAATGATTGCAGTCATTTTAAAGGCTAAAATTCAAGACAAGGGACATTTGCAAATAGTTTCTTTGAGAGATCTACTTTAGATTTCACTTCATTTTAGTCCAGAGAGAATTTACACTTTTTAGTACTTTCTTTTTCTTTGTGGAAGACTGTTTCCCTCTTAGCTGCCTTGGTTTCCAGTGCAACTGCTCTAGTAACCAATACCTATTATTTAGGTACCCAGGAAGAGGGGAAGATGCAGCTACTTTTTTAGATCATATAAGACTATGTATCAAAAGAAAAAAATATATAAACAGTAGGCAAACTTATTCTAGAAACAGACTTGTCTAAGAATAGCTTGAGGCCCTTTGTGTGTGGGGGGGGGAAGAGAAAAAGGAGTATCCATTTACTGACCCTATAGAACTTGGGAAGTTCTTCCACCTAGAGGTCTTGTGGATTAATTGGCCTGAGGGGTGAGGGTGACCCTTTAGCACTTCCATGGAATTCTTACTTAGCACCTAATTAGAAGAGACCTTATGGTTGACAGAAAACAGTTGAATGATATTTATATGACCTGTTCTAGAATGGGGTCATGGACTTACTCATCATGTAAGTGGACTCTAAAATCAGATCATAGATTTCATACTGGAAAAGGATGAGGATGAGGAAGCACAATATAGGAGGGAAAAATCATGACTCAAGAGTCAAAGCTTCTTGATTTAAGTCTCAGCTCTGTCATTTATTACCTTTGTGACTCCACTGGAAATACTGGTTTTCTATTCTTACCTTACAAATAAGATGATTTTAAGCTAGATGATATCTAAGGTCCTTAGAATCCTAAATTTATGATCATGTCATCTAGTCCAATCCTGTCATTTTATAAAAGGAGAAACTGAGCCAAATGGCATCTCTATTACTGACATTTTCATACATTTTTATTCATTAATTTATATCCTCAAAACTTATCCTTTGCAAAAGTGAAGTTTGTACCTAGGTTGCCTATGTGACTTCTTTTAAAAAGCTAATTGGAAGCTTTTCACTCTCTCCTACACATCTCCCTCCACAAGCAAGACTTTTTCACTATAATTTGAAAGAACAAGTCTGTCTGCAAGGCAGGCATTTGCACTATCTTAGGGGCAAACAGAAATTGCAGATAATTTATAAGCCTGACCAAATTCAGTTCTGTTGTGAACTGCAATCAAACCTTAGGGGATTTTTCTTTTTCAAGCCTTAGGCCTTAACCTAAACCATTTTTAACCACCCAAAGCTATCAGTAAAGGGCCCTACCCCCAAAATATCTGATAGACTTATCTGATAGACAGTTCCTGCTCAGGAAGGGTGTTTCTTTAGAAATATAATTTCCTATTCATGGGATCCTCTGTTATAAATAAAATGTTTTCAATATAGTGAGTATCATACTATATTAGACTCCATTAATGTTATTTTCCTGAAGATAGTTTACATTCCCTACACCTACCATAAACATTGTGGTTAAACCATAAATATAAGTTTACAGCTCGCAAATACAATAAATTTCTTTCTTTGAAAGCTTATTTATGAAACATTGTGTTGTGTTCTAGACACAACTAACTGAAATTACAAAGTCAGAAAATAATGCTTCTAATAATCTCTGAGAACAAACCAAAAAGCATTTCCTTTCAATTGACTACAGACTCCTTGAGAGGCAGCATGATACAATGGAAGGAGGGTTAGATTTTGAATGAGAGGAAAGGGATTCAAAATCTGCTGCCTTTATGACCTTTACCTTTCTCAGACTGTTTCCTCGTCTGTAAAATGAGGGTCATATTAGTTGGCTTCCAAAGTTCTTTCCAACTCTGACCCTGTGATCCTATGTTCTTCATTTGCTTCTCTGAGATTAAGGCTTTAGAAGTTAATGAGGAAGCACTTTTTGGAAGAACCCAGAAGATGGATGCAAGGAATTGATGAAGCCCCTGAAGTAAAGATAACATCTTGAAATGCTATTGGAATTGAAATACAGTATTGAAATACTGTCCCCTAAAGTCTCTCATTGGAAGAAATTCTGGACTAGGAGACCAAGAGTCTAGACACTATTCTATCATTAACAGGGTAGGTCATCATGTGCAAATCACATAACTTCTCTTTTCTCAGTTTCCTCAACTGAAAAAATAAGGTGATTGGGCTGGATGATCACTTCTAGCTCTAAAATCTGTGACTCCTTCAAGGTTTTCTCACTATTTCTGAGAGAGCTAATTTCAGTGACATTTATAGATTTTTTTTTGAAATTCTGTTTGAAGGATTGCATAGCACCATAGGACATTGGCTAAACATCAGGAAGAATTGGTTCAAGTCACACTTTAGGTATGCACTAGTTATATGACTTTTAGATAGTCACACAATTATCTAGTAAGTCATAATATCATAGATTTAAAGTTGGAAGATACCAATTCTGATAAGTTCAGTTTAGAAGACGAAACTAAGATCCAGGAAAGTCAAATAAATTGTCTAGGATGACACAAGTAAAACCTTTGGATGAGATTTGAAATCAGGTCTTCCTGTCTCTAAGTCTAGCATTCACTTCACTATACCTAACTTTTCTCATATGTAAAATAAGGTCATGCATTAGATAACCTTTGAGATCCCTTATAGCTCTTTATCTATGTTCTCATGGTCTCTTGTATTAGTGTCAAATAACATGATTTTTAGATGGAAAGGCTCTATGAGATTACTAGGAGAAATCTGCCACCACTCAAAAGGATGTCTTAGGCAATGGCCAGGAGAGAAGCTCTTAGGTCCAAGCTATCTTGAGGAGACTGTCCATTGTGGGAATCTACCAGTTCTTTGGAAACTGAGTTGGTGTTAATCTTTGGAGATATAATAGTCAGTAATTAGTGCAGAAGAAAGAAAGAAAATGGGAAGAGTAGACATTACATATTCAACATGTCCTTTGAAGGAGTCATTGAGAAGCCTTCAATATAGGCCTGGGAGAGAGAAGAAAGGGCCCACTGTTGGAATAATCAGATGAATGGATCTTAATTTGAGCAATTTTTTTCATTCTCTAAAGGTCATATTGTATTGTAATGTGTCATCATGAAATACAATCAGAAGTATTGTTTATTGATAAAGGAAATTACTCAGTTTTAAGACAAGCTTTTATACATGGACAAAACTGCTTCATCTGCCCAAATGTAGGTCCCTAATTGCAGCTACTCATTTCCAAGCAATGATTCTGATAACCATCTCATAAATTGCATAATGTTCCCTTCTGCTTTGCTTTTTGTATCAAAAAAGGAGAATTGGTGCCTCTCCTGATGCATCCTGGTAACTACATCTCTATCAAAGAGTCTGTTTTTTCAAGAGCTAGTCCATCTCCCCATGGTTAGTACGCCTCACTTACTATGTCAGGTGCATCAAAGGAAGTAGAGCCAAAAATCAGTGAAATCTTGACCCAGGAGAGAAAGTTAAACCAGGTGAGAATGAATATCTTATCTAGACTGGTACATTATATCTGCTTCCCTGAGTTAACGTACCTGAGAGGCTCAACACTGATCTTGCCAAGACTCTCTCCTGACTTCTTTGCTGTGGACAGCCCATAAAGCCTTTGAGTCAGTCCTCCCCTGGGGATGAGTACAAATGGGGGCTGTGAGCTCTGTGTCTGATCTATCGCTGTTTTCTGGCAGTAGTTGCCCAGAGGTAACCTGGGTTGGTTCAGAAGAGAAGTGAACAGCTGGTGTAAATCATATGTGTGTGGGCTCCATCAGGGTTCAGTCTTGCCAGGGCCTATTTGGAAGTTTGGCTTGTGGCAAAGGAAGGGCTGTCAAAATCCAAATTGTTTACTCAATTCAATTCAACAAGTATGGAGAGGCTATTACTTACCTCCCACCCTCTGGTCTATTTTAATAAAAGCATCAATTTAGAGTTGGAAAGGATCTTAGAGGACAAACTTTTCATTTCACAAATGAAGAAAAATATTTGGAAGGGTTAAAGGTGACAGAGGTAGTAAGCAGCAGTCAGGATTCAAGCCCAGAATCCTATAACTAGTGGTCCAGTGCCTTATCTACTATATTAAACTTCTAAGGACACACTTTTAAACCATAAAAAGAGAAATAAAGAACTTTACTTGAATGTTTGTAGTACATGGTAAATATTTTTTAACTTAACAGTATTTTTTTCCAGTAACGTGATTTTAAAAAATCATTTAGACCTTTAATATCTACATTTTGGGCTGGTTTTTTTAGATTTCTTATTCCAATAACAGTACCCATTTTCTTTGAGATTTTGACCATGTTACTTATTATCCTGGATCTGTTTATCCACAAATTATTGTTGTTGTTTTTCCTTCATTTTCCAAGAAGACTAATTACGTCATTGGGTTAAGGCTTGACTAACATGTATATTGTATATAAATGAGGCGGAATTGTACAAGGTCATCAACTTTACTCTCTCTTCCAGAGTCATCAAAGTCCAGTGGCAAGACAAAAGTCAGGAAGGCTGATGAAGGCCAGGATGCATTGGAAAACCTTGGTATCCTTATACCTCTTCTCACAATCTCCAAACACATTCACACACTTCTCTGTTTCACTGGAATCTTTGTGAAAGGGTTATGTCAAGACTGGAGAGAAACGGTCAGAACTTTGTCCCAAGGCACCAACATGGTGGATAATGGGCAACTTCTACCCAAAGAATTCCTTTATAATAATAATAATAATAACAATTATGATAAAATAGCTCCATTTATATAGTGTTTTAATGTTTGCAATGTATTTATAAATTATTACATTTTACATTTCTCACACAATACTCTTACTCTTACCTTTATGCCTAGTTAGATGGCTAAATTTCCAAAACTTTATCATCATTATCTTGCTTTCCTTGGGCTTAATTTTTCCTACTACTGCATCTAACTAGTTGTTCCAGGGCTTTGAAGTCAAAGGTTGGACTCTCTGAGAAAAGGTACCTCTCATCTCCTGGTATGACTTCATTCAAGGAAAATCATGCTCTGTGTTTTCCCCTCCCTGTTCAAATGAATTTGCTTCCAGTCAGATGGCTATATGACAGACAGCATTATGTCTGTCAGTAGTAGGCACTTAATAAATGCTTATTAGAATTATTGGATTAGAATTCCATGAAAGGATGTTAGGAGAAAAAGATCACTAGATAAACTTATATAGAGTTGGTAGAAGTTATTGGTTCTCTGTAAAATAATCCAGGGAAAATAAAAAGTGTACAAATGGAAGAAAGGAATTTAAAAACATACATACCACTGTCTTTAAACAGACTCTTTACTTAAGTTCTACTCTAATAGCATTATTTTAGGTGACCCTAGATTCTCAAAAAATATGATAGTAGAATATAAGTTCTGGTAGGTCCTTCAGAGCTAAAAAGACTTGTATGGGTCTAATGATGGCTATTATCTAAGCACAGACCTTTCTAAGTTTGGAGATGTTTTTTGTTACCATAACTTTGCCAAAACAACTCATAAAATAGTCTCGAAAGAAATAGAGTTATTGTATTATCTGTATAGGCACTAACATTACTGAAACTGTTGTTATTTTAAAGTATTGAAGTGTATCTGAATATATAATTATATGTTGCAGAGGAATATGTAATAGGAGCTATTTCTAGCACTTGTATTTTCTTGCTAATTCATTTCCTAGATTCAAGAGATCCCACTGCATGAAATATTGAACAGAATCTCTGAGTTAATGTTTATCTTTGAGTAAAAATATCTGAGTAAATGCTTCAAAGGACCATAGTATAAAAGCTCTAGGTTTGGGAGAGGATTTGGAGATAATCTTGTGGAAACTGAGGCCCAGAGAGGTAAATTATCCACACAAGGTAACACAGGTAAATGGCAGAGTTGAGATTTAACTTTTGCTCCTCTAAATAGAACCATTTAGTTTAGAAGCTGGCTTGAGAGAACTGGAGTCCATAAGATCTGTATTCAAATCTTATTTTGACATTTAATTGCTATGTGATTCTGATAATTTGCCTAACTTCTGTAAGTTTTTGTTTCCTCATTTATAAAGTGGGCAGAATAATAATCTACCTCACAGGGTTATTGTGAGAATAAAATGAGATAATATATTTAAAACACTTTATAACCATTAAAACTTTATAATGTTAGCTATTATTAAGATTTAAGTCATTTACTTATACCAGGAACAAATTTAATAACACCTTTTTTGTTGCTTTTCTATGTGCTTATTCTTTATATTTCTGAACTATGTGCTGCTCTCCTGCCTAGGTTTTCTACTTTCAAAGAGTTATAGGTATACAAATAAGCCACCTGCAAAGCCATGAAAACAGGCCTCCATCTCTAACTTCCAAGGTCAGCCAGGGGATGAACCAATGCTCTCCCCTACCTTCACATCAAGTTTCACAACATTCTGCTGATGTTAGAGAGAATGGAATGTTAAATGAAGACTTTAAAATTATCCTGGGAGGCTTCTGTTACTAGCTTTCCCTTGGGAAAGGATTCACGTATAGCTTTAGGTAAAGGAAAAAACCTTTTGGAAAAGGCAGCAGTGAAAATTACTTTTTGTTACTGGCATGTGTTCCAATGCCTTATAATTTTTTTTTTTACCAGTTAACTGAACTATTGAAATGCTTCAGTTTGTATCAGACACAATCAGTTCCTTTTATGGGTATGGATAGGATTTTTCATCATAAGTCCTTCAGAGTAGTCATAAATGATTGTACTACTGAGTATAGACAGCAAAGTTATTTACAACTGGTCATCCCAGAGCATTGCTATTACTTTGTATACAATACATTTCACTTTGCTTGAGTTCATGGAGGACTTTCCGGATTGTTTTTGTGGTTGTTGTGTTTTCCTGAGAGCATCCTGCTCATCATTTCCTATAGAACCATAATATTCAAACACACACAAGTTTATTGAGCCATTCCCTAGCTGATGGGCAGCACCTCAATTTCCAATTATTTTGCCCTGATAAGAGAGTTACTATGAATAATTTTTGTACATATAGGTCATTTTCCTTTTGGAAGGAGGGGAATTACTTTTGGTATTCATACCAAGTAGTGGTGTCATTAGGACAAAGGATATGCATGAATTTATAATCCTTTGGGCATAGATCATATTGTTTGATTATTTATCAATTGGAACTTGGCTCTCATGAGGCCTTCCTTATCAGAGAAACTTGCTTCAAAATTCTTTTTACAATTACTATTGTTAATTGTATGTCCCACCATTGATTCTCTCCTTTCACCCTGTCCTTCCTCAAAAGTGTTTTGGTACTGATTACTCCTCTCACAATATTCCCCCTCTTTTATAAGCCCCCCTTCCTATATCTCATTCCCCTCCTATTTTCCTGCAGGGTAAAATAAATTTCTATAACCCTACATATATGAGAATGTACATTGTTTCCTCTTTGAGTCAATTCTGATGAGAGTAAGTTTTGGTTTCTCACCCTTTCTTCCCCATTTTCACCTCCACTGTAAAAGCTTTTCTTGCCTCTTTTTTTATGGCAGATAATTTGCACCATTCCACTTTTCCATTTACCTTTTTTCTAGTATATTCTTCTCTCACCCCTTAATTTCATCATTTTTAGAAAAGGTATTACCTCTTCATACTCAACTTACATTTGTGCCCTCTGTCTATATATACTTCTTCTAACTGCCATAATAATGAGAAAGTTCTAAAAAGTTTCAAGTATCATCCTCCTATATAGGAATGTAAACAGATAAACCTTATTAAGTCCCTTACTATATCATTTTCCTGATTACCTCCCAGAGTCTTTCCCAGAGTCTTTTATTAGAAAAAATCAAATTTTCCATTCAGCTCTGGTCTTTTCATCACAAATGTTTGAAAACCCTCTATTTCATCATATGACCACCTTTTCCTCTCAAGGATTATACACAGTTTTATTGGGTGGGTGATTCTTGGGTGTAATCTTAGCTTCATTGCTCTCCAGAATATTATATTCTAAACACTCTTGTCCTTTAATATGGAAGTTGTTAAATCTTGTGTTATCCTGACTGTGGCTTCATTATACTTAAATTGTCTCCTGGGAGTTTTCATTTTGGGATCTTTTTCAGGAGGTGATCAGTGGATTTTTTCAATTTCTATTTTACCCTCTGGTTCTAGAATTGTAAGACAGCTTTTTTGCTAATTTTTTGAAAGATGATGTTCAGATTTTTTTTTATCATGACTTTCAGGTAGACCAATAATTTTTAATTTATCTCTCTTGGATCTATTTTCCAGGTCAGTTGTTTTTCCAATGAGATATTTTATTTTTTTTCCTATTTTTTCCATTTTTTTCTTTTGCTGTATTGTATCTTGGTTTCTCATAAAGTCATTAGTTTCTATTTGCTCAATTCTAATTTTTAAGGAATTATTTTCCTCAGTGAGCTTTAGAATCTCCTTTTTCATTTGGGCACTTTTGCTTTTTAAGGCATTTTTTCTCATTAGTCTTTTGTATTTCTTTTTGTACCCCTCAATTCTTTTCTTAATTTTTCTTTTACCTCTTATTTGATTTTTCAAATTCCCTTTTAAGTTCTTCCATGGACTGAGCCCAATTCTTACTTTTCTTGGAGGCTTTGGATGTAGGGGCTTTGATTTTGTTATCTTTTTCTGAGTGTGTGCTTTAATCTTGTCACCACATTAACTTTTTTTGGTCAGAAACTATTTTTGTTGTTTGCTCATTTTCCTAGCTGGTTACTGGACTTTAACTACTTGTTAAAGTAGGGCTCTGTTTCCAGGGTGGAGGATGCACTGTCCCAAGCTTCAGGGATTTTGTGCATTTGTTTTCAGAGATCCTTCTAGGGACCTGAGACAAGCACTTTTTTCTGCCCTAAAACTGTTAGAAGAGTCCTCACCCCACTGCAGATGTAATACATAGTGTGTTAAAGCAAGAGAATCTTTCCTCATTGCTAATAAAAAGACTTCATGCGAGCTGAGGCCTCCAGACACTGCCCATGCCCATTCCCAGTTTGCTAGTTTTCCAAGGCTTTCTTACCCTACTGACTAATCTTTTCTGCAGACCTTACAAGGTGTGTTTGGTGTATCTAGGCTGATAAGTCTAGAAACTGCCATGCAGCTGCTGATTCAGAGGTACATATCCCAGTTCCTACTTTGCTAGCACTAGGCTGGGGCTGCAGCCTATGCTGGTGTAGTCTGCTTCTGGATTGAACCCTGAACTACCACTCTGGTACCACAGACCTTTTCTGTTGATGTTCTAATTCATCTTTGGTGTCTCTGAGCTGAGAGATCTAGAAGCCACCAGTACTGCCACTTAATCAAAGAGCCCTAAATCTGTTCTTGCTTTGCTAGCATAGGGCTGGGGTTGGAGCAGGGCTGAACCCTATACTGGGACTGTGCGCTGGGTTCCCACTCTGCTGTCACAGACTTTTTCTGTTGACTTTCTAAGTTGTCTTCTGCTGAAAAATGTTCTACTCTGTTTTTTGGGTGTTCTGATACTCTAAAATTTGTTTAGAATTTTTATTTAAAGGAATTTGGAGTGGTTTGAGGGAGAGGTTGGCAAGTTCCTACCTTTACTTTGCCATCTTGTCTCCATCTCCTAATTTATGGTTTTCTAAGTCAATATACAAAGAATATGACAGTACTACTGTAGATAACTATCTAATGTTTGGGCTCTTGTGCCAGGAAGAGCTCCCCTAAATTTTAGAATGTGAAGCCATGATAACAAAAAATGCACTTCAATTTGAAAAGCACTTGTTAAGTATTTAATATGTGTCAGGCACTGACATAGACCACTAAGGATACCTCTCTCCGTCTCTATCTCTATCTCTCTATCTCTGTCTATCTGTTTGTCTCTCTCTCTCTCTCTCTCTCTCATCTACCTATCTAGATCTATATATGTAGATATATCTACCCAAAGATATATCTAGATAGATAGATAAATAGAGACAGATAGAAATAGCTAGAGAGATCTATTTGGATTTATATACTGGGGGAGGACAATATGTATCCAAATAAACACAAATATATATATATACAAAATGTGTTTGTGGGGATGTTGTGGAGAGAGGGCAGGCACCAACAGCTGAATGAGTCTATGTTTCTCTAAGACTTTAAATTCTTTAAAAGATTAAGTTAACTCTAGACAAGTTTCAGACTCTGGATATTTCTCTCACTCATTTAACACTTTTTAAAGAATGTATGATTACTTGCCCTGGCAAGTATGTGTGAGGGGAAAAAAAGTCCTATAGCAGACACAAGATATTAATTTTGAGTATCTTCACTGATTTTGTACAAATCATTAGCTAAGTTTAGCCAACACAGTGTCTGGTACATATAGGTGCTTAATAATAAATGTTCATTGATGAATTGATTGCTTGATTTAGAAAGATCCTTCTACTTATTAATGAAGATGCGAAACTTGAGGAACACTGTGTGAGAAATACTGAAAAGTTACATTTCACAGAATGTTGTAAGCTTCAAGGTAATATAAGATACCACTTGGAAGTACCACTAATCAATGCGCTTTCAAAATGTGAGAAATTAAGGAAGGTTAAATTTCCACAGAACAATTAAATTTCAACCACTCAGAAACGCTGAGCAAACTAGGTGGACTCAGCCAATGAGAGAGTCTTAGTGGTTTTGAGAGTACCACAAACTTAAGATAATAGCCAATCCAGCTCAAACTGATTGGGATCAATGATCTGACTTCACCAAATCACTATTGCACCTATTTAATAGGCTAACTGAATATTAAATAATACATCCTGTAGAAATGGCTTTCCATCATTTTTGAACATGGGATGTATGATGAGGGAGGGGGGACATGTTTACACATATTTAGGAGGAAACATACAGTGGACACATCAGAAAGATTGTAACCTAGAAGGAAATGATCAGTCTGTTCTTTGAAGGGAGAGACTGTGCCGAGCTAAAAGGTATAAAGCTTCTTTCACTTCTGTGCTCAGCCCTCCCTTTTCCTGAAGAGGAATAGAGCCTGTTTCTGGTCAGAAACATTAAGATGATTCCTTAAGCTTCTGCTTTAATAAATTTTCCTCAACATTTTATTTTTAGTGTCATGTGTTTCTAACAAGTATATGTCCTATCATTTGTTGAGATGAGTATATGTACCAAGAACCTCTGGAAATGTAAGATCTGGACATGCAAAAGGATTGTTGATTTGGGCAATACCTATGGAATATGATGAAGGTAACATTGAAAGGAGCTAATATACTGCTATGCACTTTTAAAGCATGAAAGATATTTTGGAAAGAGGAGAATTCTATTGAATTGTCTGGAACCATGAAGTCTTCCTAGGAATCTAGAAAGAGATCTAGATTTGATAATGCTTCCCCAATCAGAAGTGCTCAAGGGATCCAATAATCCGCTATGTTCCTGATGCTTTTTATATCTATGTGAGAGCAATGGCCCTATAACTGTACACAAAACTGTAATCCAAAAAAATCTGGATTAAATGCTTAAGTTTTATACATGAACTGTCTTTCATTTTTTTTATTGTGCTTCGTGATGCACCACAACATTACCTATTTATGAAGTATTTGCTCATAAATATTGAGGAAAATGAATAGGAGAACTTGTTTACTACTCTTGCCTCTAATAAACTGGAAAATACACTATATAGAATAATACATTGCTTAGCACATAGGAGGCTCTTAATAAATACTAGATGATTGATCATTGTAGATATGCATTTGGCCTATTCCTTTTGGAACAGTAATAATCTAGTGATTTCCAAATATGTCACATGTCCAGATACTCCATTTTCTATCAGCAGATCAGCTTGGCTTCAACTCCTAGAATATCATGCCCCTAAGTTAGGGTACATAATAAGTGTTTAATAATAAATATCAAGCTAGGATATTCTCTAGTGCCTCTCTTTTCAACTTCCTTTTGTGTACCTCTTCTCTTATTAGATTGTAAACTTCTTGAGGGTAGGAATTGTCTTTTTTTTTTTCTTATTTACATTCCAAATGCTTAGCACTATGCCTGAATGTCTATAGCTTCAGTTTCCTAATCCACAAAATGAGGGATTTAGATAAAATAATTGGGGAAGATTATTTATGTTTCCAAAATTATATTATTTCAGTTATTTAGAGGAAAGAAAAGAAAATCTGTCACATGTATTTTTCTCATTGGTAGAATTTAATTAGTTTTCTCCAAAGACTAGTATCCAAATTAAGGACATGAAGAATACTGAATAGATAATCTCCAGGTAATCCAACAATTGAATTAGAGGAACTAGGTTTAAATTACAGGATAGGAGATTGCAGTTAAATACTCACCCAAAGTTTTCAACTAATTCTACTAAAGATATTATCCCATGGGAACTCAATCTCCAATTTTATCATAGAAATCAATGAGAAAATAGGATTCATTTACAGACAACTTTTCTGGAATACTTCTATTCTTTAAAGTGAGGAACACTTTATTTTGTAAGGCCAGACATGTCTAGTAAATCTATCATTTTCACTCCAGGTGATGTCTGTTCATTTCTTTAAACAAGATTGGAAAAGTGACATGCATATCACAATGATGAGTTTTATCTGTATATAACAGAATATTCTTTTCCCAAGTGTGGTCTATGGCAGGAATTATTCACACACACATATACTATATATATATATATATATATATATATATATATACACAAACACATATACCTACACATTTGTAATATATAAAATATTGTGTATATATCATACATATGTATTTGAATATATAGATAGAAAGATATATATATATATATATAGAGAGAGAGAGAGAGAGAGAGAGATAAATATAAGTAGACATTTTTGTTTTGTTTTGAACTGGGTTTATTAAGAAAATGACAAATGTCAATTTTTTAAAAAATTTAATAGTCTTTTATTTACAGGTTATATGTATGGGTAACTTTACAGCATTGACAATTGCCAAACCTCTTGTTCCAATTTTTCCCTTCCTTACCCCCACCTCTTCCCCAAGATGGCAGGATGACCAGTAGATGTTAAATATAATAAAATATAAATTAGATACACAATAAGTATACATGACCAAACCATTATTTTGCTGTACAAAAAGAGTCAGGCTCCGAAATATTGTACAATTAGCCTGTGAAGAAAATAAAAAATGCAGGTGGGCAAAAATACAGGGATTGGGAATTCAATGTAATGGTTTTTAGTCATCTCCCAGAGTTCTTGCGCTGGGCGTAGCTGGTTCAGCTCATCACTGCTCCATTGGAACTGATTTGGTTCATCTCATTCCTGAGAATGGCCGGGTCCATCAGAACTGGTCATCATATAGTATTGTTGTTGAAGTATATAATGATCTCTTGGCCCTGCTCGTTTAACTCAGCATCAGTTTGTGTAGGTCTCTCTAGGCCTTTCTGAAATCATCCTGTTGGTCATTTCTTACCAAACAATAATATTCCATCATATTCACATACCACAATTTATTCAGCCATTCTCCAATTGTTGGGCATCCACTCAGTTTCCAGTTTCTGGCTACTACAAAGAGGGCTGCCACAAACATTCATGCACATACAGGTCCCTTTCCCTTCTTTAGTATCTCTTTGGGATATAAGCCCAGTAGTAACACTGCTGGATCAAAGGGTATGCACAGTTTGATGACTTTTTGAGCATAATTCCAGATTGCTCTCCAGAATGGTTGGATGTATTCACAATTCCACCAACAATGTATCAGTGTCCCTGTTTTCCCACATCCCCTCCAACATTCCGCATAATCTTTCCGTGTCATTCTAGCCAGTCTGACAGGTGTGTAGTGGTATCTCAGAGTTGTCTTAATTTGTATTTCTCTGATTAATAATGACTTGGAGCATCTTTTCATATGGCTAGAAATAGTTTCAATTTCTTCATCTGAGAATTGTCTTCATGTCCTTTGACCATTTATCAATTGGAGAATGGCTTGATTTCTTATAAATTAGAGTCAATTCTCTATATATTTTGGAAATGAGTCCTTTATCAGAACCTTTGACTGTAAAAATATTTTACCAGTTTATTGCTTCCCTTCTAATCTTGTCTGCATTAGTTTTGTTTGTACAAAAACTTTTCAGTTTGGTAATATAGGTACACATAACCCTAATCCTAAAATTCCTGAAACTAGATACGACTCTAATATTGTCTCCAACATCTCTCTCTTCCTCCCTCTCTCCCTTTCCCTCCTTTTCCCCTCTCTCTTTTTCCCTCACTTCCTTATTCCCTCCCTTTCCCTCTCTCTCTCTGTCTTTCTCTTTCTGTGTTCATCTGTCTGTCTGTCTTTTTCTGCCTCTCTTTCTGTCTCTTTCTCTCCTTTTTTTAGGTTAAACATATACAATATATACTTAAATCCAAAATGGATAAACATTTATACAATTCTTTTGCTGCAAAAGAAAAATTAGATCAAAAAAAGAAAGAAAATGAGTAAGAAAACAAAATGCAAGCAAATAACAACAAAAAAAGTGAGAATGTTATGTTGTAGTCTACATTCAGTTCCCACAGTCCTCTTTCTGGGTTTAGATGGCTCTCTTCATCACAAGGTCATTGGAATTGGCATCAGTCATCTTATTGTTTGAAAGAGTCAAGTTCATCAGAATTGATCATGATATAGTGTTGTTGTTGCTGTGGATATTGATCTTTTGGTTCTGCTCATTTCACTCAGCATCAGTTCATGTAAGTCTCTCCAGGCCTTTCTGAAATCATCCTGTTGATCATTTCTTACTGAGCAATAATATTCCATAACATTCATATACCACAATTTATTCAGCCATTCTCCAATTGATGGGCATCTACTCAGTTTCCAGTTTCTTGCCACTACAAAGAGAGCTGCCACGAACATTTTTGCACATACCCTTTCCCTTCTTTAAGATCTCTTTGGATATAAGCTCAATAGAAATACTGCTGGGTCAAAGGGCATGTACAGTTTGATAACTATTTGAGCAGAGTTCCAAATTGCTTTTCAGAATGGCTGGATCCATTCACAGTTCCACCAACAATGTATTAGTTTCCCACATCTGCTCCAACATTTGTCCTTGTCTTTTTCTGTCATCTTAGTCAATTTGAGAGGTGTGTAGTACTATCTTAGAGTTGTCTTAATTTGCATTTCTCTAATCAATAGAGTACCTTCTTCTATGATTAGAAATAGTTTTAATTTCTTAATCTGAAAATTGTTCATACCTTTTGTCTGTCTCTTTCTCTTTCCATCTCTATAAGATGGAGGAGCCAGGAAGCTGCATGCACACAAAAATAACAGGTCAATGGAGGAATGCAATCATGCAAATGAGAAGAATTGTTTCAAGGAATTTTTGTACTTGGGGTGAGAGGCAAGAAAAGTGCCTTCAATTCAGGTTGGAAAGAGAAAGGCTCAGGTTCCTATTAGTGCAGGGTGTGAGAGAAGAACTCAATTCTGTGGATCACTTGATAGACTGGAATCTACTCCAATCCAATCTAATCTGATCTGATCTAATCCCATTTCAACCCATTTCAACAAACATTTACTTACCTGCTTTGTATACTATGTTGAGTTCTAGACATAGAAGACATACTAGATAGTCCCTGTTATTGTATTCAAATAGAAGTTGGAGTAAAGGAATATAACATGTAAACAGCTAATTGTATACACATATACACAATGTTTTCATTTCTCTAAATTTGTATTATGCAAATTTGACTTCTGATAAAGAATTTTGAAATTCATTAAAAAAAACACTCCTTAACTTTTATTGTATAGTACTGTTCTGTATATCAATATTCCTTCTTCTTGGCTCTCTACAACCTCATCTCCCTCCCTTCCTGCCCCCCCCCCCCAACAACTTAAAGAAAATCTTCCAAGTGAAAGCAGAAGAATGAATACATGCACAGTCATGTATATACACAGAGAAGGCATGAAGTACTCATCTGCTCAATTCAGTCTGGTTAGGATTAGATAATATGTACCTATTTCTACCACCGTTTACTCTTGGTCCAGAAAATTCTAGAGTTGGCAAAGGGCATAGTTGGGAGCAAGAAGATGGTAGCTGTCTGCTCCTAAACTATCAATACATGGTCCTAAAAATCCCTTTCTCCAATCTATGAGGGAATTGTTATTCCACGAACAAGGCAGCTCTCAACTATGGATGTTTTCCTTTGCTGTCTCCCTTCCTTCAAGTCCCAACCAACATTTCACTCACTACAGGAAGCTTTTACCAACCCTTCTTAATGCTAATGTTTTTCATTTTCTTGTTTTCTATTTATTATGTATATAACTTGTTTGTATGTATTTATTTGATTGTTCTCTTTACCACTAGATTTTGAACTCCTCAAAGTCAGGGATTTTTTTTTTCTTCTCTTTGTATTCCTAGCACTTAGCACAATGTTTGGCATATAGTGAGTGATTAATAAATGATGAATTATTCACAGCCCCATGTTTTCCAATATGAGTTGTGGGGCAATCATTGCTCTCTATTACTTTCCTTTTTACCTAAGTACCATCTCCCTTCATCCTGGAAACTGAAAGATTCAGGGACTATTTGCTATTTCTATTCCCATACCCTACTTCCACTTCCTATCCTTCTTAGCTGGAGAGGGGGAGCACATCCAAAGTAGTGATATTGCTGCAACCAGGAAACCAGGAAAGGAATGGCTGGCTTCATGTTCCCCAGATTCTGGAATAGAGATAGTGGTGGTCAAACAATATTCACTAGAGTTCTTTCAGAGTTGTTCTTAACACTCCTTTATAGAGTCACATATATGTCCCTTCTGCTTTCAACATAGCTGAAGCACCAACTTTGTATCCCCTAGATTCAATGAACTCAGGCAAATCATTGCTTATCAACACTGGTTACAACTCTGTTAATAGGTGTTCTATGTTAAAAGAGAAAATACTTAGTTCCAAATTTCCCAAACTGAAGGAGGGCTAATAATAAATGAATTTTATTGCTGTCTGTCCACTATTCCCTTCTATGCAATGACTTGTGGTTGCTGTCCAAAGGTTTTTAGTTCTAGTTTACTAAATTCATCCACACTCAGGGGCAAGGGACTTTGCTTTACCAATTCCATGTCTTGACTATTAGGTACTTGAATCATCTTTGAAATCACAACCATAGTTTTAATGGAAAGGCATGGGTAGGTCAAACTTGAATCATCAATCTGAGTGACCAGAAAACATTGAATGCAGACCACCCAGATTCCATATTTTTTAGATCTGATGATGTAGTTTCAGGAAGAAAATTCTACTTAAGCTCTGTGAGCCTTAGGAAACAAGAAAGGGCTGGCATCCCTTAAATCATGTAGGAAAAACATTCATTTATTTAGTGGCATATTTGGAGCATTCCCGAAGCAATGCTGACTTTTAATTTCCTCACATCAAATTAATGGGCAAGAATTGACATTCTGTTGTGATGGCCCACCATGTTAATGAACTCTTATCTAATTAAGAAGATACAGTATGCATTATTCTGTTTCTGAAGCATGTGTATTATTCTGAAACTTCTAGAAACTTGGGAGCTGGGAAATCATTTCAGCTAGAGGAACAAAAAAAACTTGTTGGAGCACAAAGGTGTTGTTGGGAATGCCAAGGACAGGCTTTTTATCCAGTAGCAAATGTTCAAGACCCTTGCTCTTCTCCTTCCTGCCAGGCATGTAGCTTCTCAGTTTTCCAGCACACTGTGACAGCTAACTCACTAAGGGAGGTCTCTGACGTCTTCTGGTGCTCCTGCTTCCCCCATCACCATCATCAGAAACACTGTCATCTTCTATCAGGTGGATGGCCATGTCACAGGAGACTTCACAGGGCGAAATTTTCTGGGAGGTTTTCAAGGCTTTCTCCAATCTCTGATATAAAATTATAAAAATTTTTGGGAAATGAAAGAGCTATCCTCCATAGAAAGAAAGTGGTGGGAAAGCAAGGAGATGATGAAAGAAATTAGAAGTGATTCTGCTGCAGAGATAAGAGGGATATGGATCAAGAAAAGAATCAGCTTCTATTGTCAGTAAACATAACAGTTGATACCCCTGCTGCCAAAGTGCTTTGGAAAAGAATCCTCCTCTAAGTGTCCTCACTGCTGATTGTGAAAATTCATAGGTCTTCCTGAGAGGAAGGTATCACACTGACATTTACTGTCTCAAATATCCTGTGATCTTACTTATGTCAACTTAAATCACTTGCATAATCTTCTTCAGATTTAGATCCAAAGCAACTGTGGGACACATTTATTCGATTACTCTTGGACAACCAATTCAATTCAACAATCATCTTCAAAACCTACTATGTGTCAAGCACTGTTCTTAGTTCTGGGAATTCAAAGACAAAAAGAAATACTTCTTGTCCTCAAGAAGCTTACTTTCTACTGGAAGAGGTATATAAAACATGCACATAGATAAGTAAAAGTGAAGGAGGAGGGAAGCCAAACAAGTGGAGTATAGGAGAGGGATGCTGGGAGGTCTTTGATGAGAGGCTCCTGAGTTCAACCTCAAAGCTAGGTATAGATTGGGAAATTTGGAAATGAGAGGAGACTAAATTCTAGATAGGAAGGACCTGAGCACAGTCAGTCAACAAGCATTTAGGAAATGCAGTACTCTGTGTGGGAACTAGCAAGTCACTGGGTCAAAAGCTACATGGAGGGAAATAATATGTAAGAAGACTAAAATAGGAAGGGCCTAGATTATACATGGTTTTGTTTGTTTGTTTGTTTTTTAACAAAGCCAAAACAGGATTTCCCAGGTGGTCCTGGATGTAAGAGTATATTGAACAGGCAAGTGACAAGGTCAGAATACTTTATACTCTATACTTTAGGAAGAACTCTGACAGTATAGAGTGATATTGCTTTCCCTGTGCTCTCTTTCACTACTTAGACAATCTAGGGAGCTTTTCAAGGACTTATTTTATTCTTTTTTTTTTTTCTGGGCAAACTCATTTAATCAAATCTCTCTCTTGTCTTTTTTCATCCCAATACCCAGAACCAGCGTATAAAATCTCTCTATACCAAACAACAGAGGCTTGTTTTCTGACATTGTTAAACAGGCCTACAGAAATTGAAGACACTTCTATTGGCCTGAAGATCCCAATAAATAGCTGCTGCTCCTTTCCATGTCAATCCCAGGGTACCCCCATCTTTAGGCAATAAGATTTTGGTAAATCCTTCTCCTTGTCTACTTGGCATTAGAACTAGAGGGAAATGTGTCAGTCTTTGAAATACTAATAGCTAAAAAAAACTTAAAATTTTAAGCCCATCTACAATCTGGCTCTAACATAACTTTCTCTCCTTAGTCCACTTTATTCTCCTTTATACAAATTTTATTCTAGCCAAACTGGTCTATTATCTATAGCCCAAATTTAGCATTTCAGCTCCTTTCCTCACATATTCAGAAAGCCTAGAATATATAATCTTCTCAACTTCAAGTCTATGAAATCTTCCTTGAGCTCTCCATTTCTCCTGACCTTAGTTGTTTGTATCATCCCTCCTCAAAATTCTTTTTTATATAATTCTCTATTTGTTTACTATAAGTAAATTTAAAAAAATACAATTTGAGGATAAATAACACTCTACTTTGGTCTTTTTATGTTAGTAAATGATATAGAGCCTTGCTTATAGTGGGCACATAAAGTTTGATGAATAATTATTCATTCATTATATTCATTTATTCATGTAATAGTTACCAAGCTAATACAATTTTTGAGGAAATATTTTTCATGGAACCTACCCTTCATATCAGGTATGTCTAATCTTTATGTCTGTGATCATAACAAAAATACATGCCATATGGATAAGAGGAATATAAATGCATATATACATTTATGTATAGGCACATGACAAGTATGGTGCGTATATGTATGTGCATATACATGCACACACACATATGTGTATATTAACAAAATAAAGAATAGGAAAGAAAGATTTCAGATGGTAAGCTTAGGAAGGACATAAGGATTGAAACACCCACACCAAAATGAGGTCAAAGCAGACACATGATTTGGGCATAAAGGATGATTCCATAAACAAATAGGAGAACAAGGGATAATTTACCTATCAGATCTTGGAACAAGCGAGGGATTTATGATCTAAGAAGAATTAGAGAACATTTTGAAAGGTAAACTGGACAACGTTGATTACATTAAACTAAAAAGTTTTTGCACAAACAAAATAAACAGAAACAAGATTAAAAGGGAAGTGTAAAACTGGGGGGAAAAATCTTTATAGCCAGTGTTTCTGATAAAGGTCTTATTTCTAAAACATATAAGTAACTGTGTCAAATTTATAAGAATTCAAGTCATTCCCCAGTTGAAAAATGGTCAAAGGATATAAATAATTTTCAGATGATGAAATTAAAGTCATCTATAATTATATGAAAAATGCTCTAAATCACAATTGATTAGAGAAATGCAAATTAAAACAACTCTGAGATACCACCTCACACCTCTCAGATTGACTAAGATTACCAAAAAAGATAATAATAAAGTTGGAGGGGATATGGGAAATTGGGAACTAATACATTGTTAGTGGAGTTGTGAAATGATCCAACCATTCTGGAGAGCAAGCTGGACCTGCTCTAAGGGTTATAAAATTGTGCATATACTTTGATCCAAAGTGCCATTATTGGTCTGTATCCCAAGGAGATTACAAAGGAGGGAAAAGGACCCATATGTGCAAAAATGTTTGTAGTAGCTCTTTTTGTGATAGCAAAGGATTGGAAAATGAGAAAATGCCCATTAATTGGGGAATGGTTGAGTAAGTTGTGGTTTGTAAAGATAATGGAATATTACTGATCTATAAAAAATTATGAACAAGCTGATTTTAGAAAGATCTGGTAAGATTTACATGAACTGATACTGAGTGACACAAGCAGAATGAGGAATGCATTGTGTACAGTAAAAGCAAGATTGTGCGATGATCAACTATGAATGACTTGGTTCTTCTCAGTGGTTCAGTAATTCAAAGCAATCCTAATAGACTTTGGATGGAAAATGGCATCTGCATCCAGACTCAAAAAAAAAAAAAAAAAAAAAAAAAAACTATGGAGATTGACTGTAAATTAACATAAGTTATGTTCAGTTCTTTAAAGTGGTTTTTCCCTTTTGTTCTGATTTTTCTCCCAACATGATTCATAAAGCAAGGTATGTTAAAATAAACAAATAAACAAAAAAGAATTGAGACAAACCCCCAGTGAACAATTTTATTATAGCTCTCCTTTGAAGGACCCCTTATATTCATAACAGGGACCTATTATTAGAAAAGAGAAACTAGACAGTTTAGTTCATTGAGATCTAACAATGGTTTAAGATGTCTCTTCAGAATTTTAGCTTCTGATAAGTGAGGATTATATTCTGAGTAAAATCTGTTCCTTGAGACCTAATCAGAACCTGCTTTATGAATAACTCCTCTTTATGTGATACTAAATGCTTTTAAGTCGTGTTTCTCAAAGTCAGCTTGTAAGATAAGTACCATAATGATTTGTATCCATATTTTAAAGATAAGGAATCAAAGGTTAAGTGACTTGTCCAACACCATATTGATATATGGGAAAGGATGGAAGCATATGATAATACCTTACAATGCCCCTTGCAAAGGCATTAAGGAATCAGAGTCAGAATTCAAAACCCCAAACTTTCCAGATTTCAAATACAACACTCTTTCCACTATGTGACTAAGTCTTAAAAGAATAGTAGAAGGGCATTTAGTCAGGGGGCTTGTGTCCATTTCCCTTTGGAAATATTCAGCAAACCTATTAAGCATTTCCTCTTGTTTCTAGAAGTACCTGGCATTCCCCCCATTTCAGCTCTGGAGAACACAATGTCAGATGACACAGCACTTAATCACATATGAAGTCCCCCAAAGTGGAAAATTTCACAGTGATTTATTTTTTTCCAGATGTAAATATATAGCAATAATGCAGTTATAAAACTGGTATTGTATTAAGCCATAAATTATATTTGACATGTAATAATGTTGAATTACTGTGGAAGTATATCAACTTCTAGTGGAGTTGCCAGCAAACAATCAGATGCTATTTACACCAGCCCCATTGTTTGCTGTGAAGTGGGGGGGGGGGGGTGAGAGGAAGTTCTGAGATATCTTGTTGTTGGGATTGAAATGCCACAGGCACTAGTTAGGCCAAGACTATGGAGAAGCCAAGGCCAGGGGTGAGTTGGAGTGCCCCAGAACTCTGGTTAAGTGGCTAATTCTCAGGCTAAGGGACTAGGAAGCATTTTTCAACCCTGAAAAAATAATGGGTTCACAGAAAAGAGCAAAGGCTTGGCTGCCCTTTCCCCTTTGTCAGGCCTTTGTTCAGAGAAAATTGTAATGTCGATAAATCTGAGGTGTGATTGATTTCATCTGGTGGCCCAAATCAGGGGTGGTCAACCCAGCTGTGTAGCTCATGAACTGACCAGGGAATGGGAGAAAAACCAGCCTAGTTTGGGATAGAAAGATTTTATAATTGAACTGTTGAAGGAATTTTGATAAATAGTCAAGCTGAAGTCAGTGAATGAATAAATCAAATCCATAGCTGGGAGATTGCCTCATAAGGAACCAGACCAGGAATGTAAATCCCAGTCTTTGTTAGTGGTTTGGGAGTTGGTATGGGTCAGTGAAGAAATAGGCTTTTACCTGGGCTCAATCATGCGAAACATGCAGAGTATTAATTACTCCAGCAAACTTAATGATCATTCAGTTGTTTTAAAACAGACAATGACCATGTTCTTTAAGAGAAGGAGGATGGATAGATGCTTTCTATAACCAAAAGTAAACACATTCTGTCCAAACCTAGCAATAAATGTTTCATTTTCTGATTGAGAAAGACCCAACTCAGTTGCCAAAATCCTTGCATAAATTCAATAGCTATCTTTGGAAACTCAAAAGATGAAATAACATTTGTGCTTTTTAATTTTTTTCCCGCTTTACCAAGGAGACTTTCCTTTGAGATCTTCCTAAAATACTTCACAGGTACTTTCACCTCTGAGTTATATCATACTATATTGCATAGCTGTGCATCTCTATAGAGTTTGTTAAATTGATATATCACCTTTGGCTATACCCATGGACTAATAGGAAGCTTCATTCTTCTAGAATTTATTTTTTCATACAAAAGACTAAAACAAAAGATATTAATAGTGGGATTGGGGATAGCCTTTACTATTCAGGGATATATATTTACAAATCCACCCAGTCAAATAAAATTATGGTGATTAGGCAGTCTACAAGAAGCAAGAATTTTTAATCTTCAATGGAGTAAACAGTTATCACATAAGTAACAGTTCAATTACTTTTTACTAAATAAAAACTAATATTAAAAGCCAAAAAAAATTTAAAAAGAAGCATAGTAGTAAAAAGAATGTTCAAAGGCTGATACAAAAGTATCAGAGGGTAGTGTTGAGACTTTACAAAAAATCAAAATGTAACATATGTATGGCTTTCGTTGCATGTGATTTGGTGAGATTTCAGTGCAAGGGTTAGTCCCATAATGCATTTGGATGGTACACATAGAGAAAAGCAAGGTGAGCATTATACCTGGTAGCAGGACCAGAGTGAGAATATGGTTAAAAGTGGGGGAGGGAGGTGAGATAAGGAGGAGAAGATAAGGGATAGTAACATTTATTCAAAAATTAAAAAAAATAAAGGAGTATCAGTAATGCATTTTAAAACACAGAAAAAAGCAGAAAAAAGAGAAGAGGACAAATAGGCAGCAAAATGTTGAAACTATTAGTTCAATTAAATTTTTATTAAAATTATTGATAATAGATTCATAGTGTCATTGGCATTCTTTTCTCTAGACTTCTGTTTATATGGAAATGTTAATATTTCTTGATGATTTTTATATTTCATGATATATATATATATATATGTCTGGAGATAGAAATTTTTGAGACCTAATCTATAAGTATGAATCTACTTCTGTCTACTAATAATAAAGGAAAAGTAGAACATATGGCCTGATCTGTTAAGAAGGAAAGAGGGAGAAAAGAGAAGAGAAAAGAAATAGACAGAAATAAAGGAAAAAAAAAACAAAGAGACAGAGTTGAAGTGAGGGGGTAGTTTCATAGACAAATGAAAGACAAAGACAGAGAGAAACAAGGAGGAAGAAAGAATCACACACACATACACAGACAGAAAAAGAAATATAAAGTCAGAGAGAGACACAAAGACAGAGACAAAGAATAATTTTAAAAGAGACAATAAAGAAAATAAAGGGCTGGTAAGAAATGGCAGCTTTAAAAATACTAGGATGAAAAAAAAGCCTTCATTAAAGATATATATTATACTCACAAAGATAGTTTAGAAATGGTAAATACAAAGGTGTATTTACTAATATTTTCTTGGTCACTTTTTTTTTAGTAGAATTAACATCCATAATTTTTAAAATGAGATACTAAAAAAATCAGAAATTGGGGAAGTCTGAGGCAACTGACTCTTTTTACTTTACTTTTTTATTAAACCTTTTTGTTTTCAAAACACATGCATGGATAATTTTCAACATTTATCTTTGCAAAACCTTGTATTCTAAATTTTTTCCCCTTCCTTCCCCCCATGCCTTCCCTAGATGTCAAGTAATTCAATATATGTTAAAGATAGGCAATTCTGTATATATTTCCACAATTATCGTGCTACACAAGAAATATCAGATCAAAAAGAAAAAAAATGAGAAAGAGAACAAAATGCAAACAAACAACAAAAAAAAGTGAAAATACTATTGTGGTCCACCCTCAATTCCCACAATCCACTATCTGAGTGCAGATGGCTCCCTTCATTATAAGATCATTGGAACTGGCCTGAATCATTGTTGAGAAGAGCCATGTCCATCAGAACTGATCACCATATAATCCTATTGTTGCCATGTACGATGATCTTCTGGTTCTGCTTACTTCACTTAGCATCAGTTCATGTAAGTCTCTCCCAGCTTCTCTGAAATCATCCTGCAGATCATTTCTTACAAAACAATAACATCCCATAACATTCATGTAACCATAACTTATTTAGCCATCCTCCAATTGATGGGCATCTACTCAGTTTCCAGTTTCTTGCCACTACAAAAAAAGCTGCCACAAATGTTTTTGCATATGTGGGTCCCTTTCCCTCCTTTAAGATCTTTTTGGGATAAAGACTCAGTAGAAACATGGCTGGATCAAAGGGTATGCACAGTTTGATAACCCTTCGGACATAGTTGCTAATTGCTCTTCAAAATGGCTCAATCAGTTCACAGAGGCTAATGATGACAAAATTATGGATCTGGTCTTCAGAGCCAGCCTATGTATTGTTCCAGCATTAATATTCATCTTTACAATCCCTTTTCTCATTTCTCTCTCTCTCTCTCTCTCTCTCTCTCTCTCTCTCTCTCTCTCTCGCTATGTCTTGGCAGTTCTAGAGTCTCTCATTGTGTTTTCGTCCTATAAAGACAGTGACATGGTTTCTTTACCCATATTTTCTCTTATTTATTTATTTATTTTTTTTTGCTAAAGCCCAAATCATTCAAAACAAAGTTTACCATTCCAATAGGAGCATGCTGTTGAATAACTGTCAGATTAGAGGCATTCTAATAAACTAGTTTGCACTAAAATATAATCAATTTTGTATTGGTCCACATATAAACAACAAATTCCTCACAAAAATCTAGTTTGCATAAAATCTGAGTGTGATCTATAATCAAGACTGTTTTTCAGGGTATAACAAATATTTGTATATGTGTTTGTCTTTTCCTTTCAAAGAGATATTTTCAGCTTATATAGTCTCTATACAGCTTATATCAGAAGGTAACCTATGTTAACTCCACTACAGTTATTCATTCATGTACATTTCTTTAGCAAATGAGTTTGAGGGTTGGAGGGAAAGAAGTCTTTTTTAGTCTCAATTCATACAGAGCAATAGTTCTTAACTTGGGTCTATAGCCCTTCAAAGGGTCCAAAAGTAGATTTCAGGGGGTCCATGAACTTGAATGGAGAAAGAAATAGATCTTTATTGTCACTGATTGAAATGTAATTATTTTTTAAAAACATTTAATTATTCAATTATTTAAAAACATTGTTTTGAGAAAAGATCCATAAGTTCATCTTGTTTAACCCTGTACTTCCACAGATGGTAGAACTGAGGCCCAGAGAGGGAGAATAACTTTTCTAAATCAATTCAATATGATTTTCCATTAGCTGGTTTTGCCCTTTCCAAGATAAACTCATCAGCTGAAATCTCATTATCCTGCAGATTGACTCATTTTTGATACTGAACACCCTTCTTAGAATCTTTAATTGTCTCTTCCCTCTGATTTGAGGACTGGAGAGCAGAGCAAACAATTCCTCCTGACGTCTTCCTTTCTAGAAGGTTCACAACTTTCCAGTCAAAAATCTTCATTTTCCATCAGTATCTCTCTTGTTTGGTTTAACTTTATCCTCCCAGAAAGATCCCCCTTGCTTCCTCCCTACTTTTTCTACTTTTTTTTGTTTGTTATCTTCCCTCATTAGATTGTAAAGTATTTAAGGGGTAGGGACTGTCTTTCTTTTTTTGTATTCTCATCATTTAATACTGTTCCAAGCACATATCGAACACTTAATAAATATTCATTAGCTGACTGATTAGGTGACTATAGTATACAAAGCATTATATTAAGTTCTGTTGATATAAAGATAAAAAGAGTTTACACTCTGGCTGGAAGAATAAGATTTATACCTAATTTGTGGCAGAATAGTGATGAGAACCAGGCATCCTCATTACCAATTAAGTTCTCATTTTATCCTACACATTGTATCCATTATGCTATTATGTGATTAAAAAAAAGCAAATATGTTTGTCTTCATGAAGAAAGCACCATTCTGTAGATTTCCTACACACATATCCTGGACAAATCACTTTCTTAGAACCTTAGTTTCTTCATCTGTTAGCTGGGGATACAATACTTTCTTTGCCAACTTCACAGAGTTTTTAGGACAATGAGATAATGGATATAATGTTCCTTGTAACCGTAAAGTGCTACATAAATGTGAGCTATTATTAATTAGCCCTTCAGTATTTGAGAATTATACCACTGATGATTTATTATAATTACTTGGGCAAATGCCAAGGACCATTTTGGAATGCAGGTATTTTGATATATTGAAAAAAGCTTTAGTTTTCAAATTTTAAAAATTGCAGTATGTTTCCAGAATTTTCTGAAATTAAAAGTATCAAAGGAAAAAATACATCAGATAAATTCCAAACTTATTATCTGTTTATGGAATCAACCCATCTTTTGGTCCTAAGCATTTATCTTGATTGATTAATATGAAAAAAAAAACTCACTGAAAAACCCCAAATTGACTTAAAGAATCTCAAAGGGAGGAAAGGATCACATCAGATTATCTCTTAGAGATACAGAACCAAAGGGCCAGAAGACATCTTCAAGATTTTCTAAGTTTTCCTCATTTTACTCATGAGGACAAAGAAGCTCAGAGAGTGTCTGGCACTAACTACAGCAATCCTGAAAAGGGGACACTGGGGTTACTAGGAAAGGATACAATGTGCCACGGACTGGCCAAAATGTAAAATCAAATGAAAAAGAAAATCAAGCAATTTAATTTTTAAAAATGCAATTTTATGTCAAATTTAAATTCTTACCATAAAAAGTCAGAGTGGGGGAGATTCAATATTTAAAGAAAAGCAGTTCTTAACCAGTAAAATGTATCTTGCCCAAATTATATTGCATGGGTTTGTTTGTTTGTTGTTCATTTATTTATTTAGTTGGATTTTTCTTTTCTTGTTTTTGAACTGGTAAGGAGAATGTGTGTGGGTTGGAAATATTTAGCCTGACCAATGACTTATATATCTAGGGTCAGTCCTGTTCTGGACTGGGTTGGAGCTCCAGGACTAGAATGGTTTAAAACCTAAAATCATAGATTTAGAACTAGGATGGGTCTAGAAACCATCTAAATCACCCTCTTGTTTTATCTATGAGGAAGCCTAAATTGAGGGTTAAATGACTTGGAAATTACATGTCTGTATCAACCACAAATGTTTATGGGAAGTATAACTAGGTTAACAGCCAAATAAGGGAAGTCTTAGAAAAGGGTATCAGTCATGCTCAGCTGCAATGGGCAAAGGCAAAGAATAAGTATGGTTCTGTTCCTCCACATTTCCTATAAGGCAACTACTTTAGACCAGAACTTCAGTCACATAGCAAGTTGTCATGTTTTCATTTTTCCTCTTGAGAGGCAAAAAGGTATCTTAATAGTCATTGCCCTTACTCAGCTGCCCTGTCCCAGAAGAAAAAGAGATATTGGATAGTTCCCCCCTCTTTTGTTCCTTCTCTTCTTGTCTTTATTTTTCCCCATGATGAGTCAAACCTCAAAAAAACTTAGGTGGATCCATATCATCCTTCCCATATACAAGTGGGGATAGAATGGTAAATATTCCTATTCCCCTTAGAATATACAAGAATAATTCATTAAATAATAATTCATTAAAATAGAAAACTACTATATTAGACTGAGAACTTCTTTATATTGGCAACCAGACCCTGCGAGAATTCTTCACTAAATTAACATTTGCCCCTGTGGGTCCTAGCCCTATTTTTGAGATGTTTTTCCCACTTAGCACTATGCTGTCATAATGGTCCAAGAACTCTGCCCCTACACCTAAATGAATTTTTAATTAAAAAGCTCTTTATTTTTTCTGATATATTTCCTGTCCATTTGCCTCAGATGCCACAATTGCTAATTATCATTATGCAAAGCAAGACTGATGAAATCTAGTAGGCAGCTGAATATAGAGTAAGCAAAGTCAAGTGAAAATAAAGTAGAAAAACAAGAGCATCTTAACAATTTGAAACTAAGCCCAAAGGTTTACAAAAGTATTTACTAGTACTTTTCTATATCTCAAAGAGATAAAATAAAAAAGAAAAGGAGCTACATGAACAAAAACATTTATAGCAACTCTTTTTGTAGGGTTAAAGAATTGGAAACTGAGGGACTGCCCATCAATTGGGAAATGGCTGAACAAATTGTTGTGTGTGAATGTGATAAAATACTATTTTTTTGTAAGAAATGATGAATGGAATGGTTTCAGAAAAACCTGGGAAGACTTATATGAGCTGATGCAAAGTGAAGTGAGAAGAACCAAGGGGGGCATCGTACATAGTAACAGCAATAGTGTTATGATTATCAATCATGAAAGCCTTAGCTACTCTGATCACCATAACTCCAAAGGACTCATGATGAAAAATGTCATCTATCTCCAGAGAAAGAAAACTAATAAACTCTGAGTAAAGAGGTATTTTTTTCTTTACTTTTTTTTTTCATTTCCCCTGCCCCTACAACATAGCTAATGTGGAAATATGTTTTGCATGACTTTGTATATATAGTGGCTGTTATATTTCTTTCCTTTTCAATTGAAGGGTGAGGGAGTGGAGAAAATAGTAAGAATTTGGAACTGAAAAGAAAAAGCAAATAGTATCTCAGGATTCTGGGAGAAAATAGCTGATACTAGTTAACAATCTCTGACATATTTGTTTATGGAAATAAGAATGTTAGGATTGTAAATGGAATGTTTTTCTAAGGTTGTATAATTTAGCTCTTAAGTCTTAAGATTTTAGAGCTGAAGGAACTAAAACTCAAAGACCTAAGCAACTTGCCCAGTAGGTAATAAATGGAAGAAGTAGGTTCTTTAAATATGGCAGTCTTTCCCCTATAACATTTTGCCTTTTAATAGGCTGATTAAAATTTATTAAAAATGTAATGGCCACTTCCTCCTTAAGCCTCTCAATGGTCCCAATGGACCTAAAGCTCAAGATTAGACACATTCCTTTTAAAGAAAGAAAAAAGTAATGGGATATGGCCCACCATGATACACTGAAAAGCATGGTGATTAAAATTAGAAAACCTGCTTCCAAACCCAGCTCTGCTATTTTATTGTGGAGTGATCTAGGTGAAGTCAATTAACCACTTTGAATTTTGGTTTCTTCTTCAATAAGATAATGGGGTTGGATTAGTTGATCTCTGCAATTATTTCCTACTCTAGATCTTTGATCTCATGATGCAATTCCATTCCAGAGCTAGGAAGGATTATAGAAATCATTGAGTTGAGAACCAAAAAAGTGACTTCACCAGGGTAACTTCAGTTGATTTTGAGAAATTCAATAAATATTTATTAAGTACCTGATATGATCTAGACATTATACTAAGCACTGGAAACAAAAAGAAGCAAAAGACTGTTTCTATCTTTAAGGAATTCATAATCTCCAAATAACAGAATTAGATTTCAAATCCATGTTTTCCAGTTCATACCCAGTACTTTTTCTACTAAAAAGATGTTACTTTTAAGTATGCTGGTGTACTCCTGTAATATTCTTCTCTAAAATGTAATGTTCTCTGGGAGCAGGTTTCTTGGGGGGCTTCTGGGGGCAGTCTTAGTTTCAGTTCAGTAATCACCCCAAATGCGGCTAGGTATTAAAGTCCAAATCCTTTATTGTCTCTTTCAAAGTCTTATCTCCTTTCCTGGGGCCCACTTAACTTTCTTAGAGGACTATCTCTCTCCTTGGTTCAGAGAGTTTAAGTTCCTGTGGCCAGTCCTTTGCCTTTTCTGCTTCTGCCAGCTTCTTGAGGTCCTCCTGAATGTGTCTTGGTTTCTGTGGGGGAGGGAGGAGGACTGTCTTCCCTAGTTCTCCCCAACTGAATCCTGGCTGAGGCTACGAGAGCTTCGACTGGACTTGTCCTTCTGCCCCTGAGAGCTTCTTGCTTATATGCTCCACACTGAGTATATACCAATCTTTATATCACCGGAAACCATTATTTGTTGTAGGATTAACTCAATGCTAAACTAGATTTAACCATTGTCTCTTCAATTCTACTTAGTACTTGTTTCAAGTTCTGTCCCATAACATCTCCTTGTAGTATTAAATCAATCATACTGAACCATGCTAAATTAGATAATCATTGTCTCTATCAATTCCACTGACTTAGTACCTTGTAAGAATCCTTTGTTTCAAGTTCCGAGTTCTGCAAGAGGTTTGGCAATTGTCAATGCTGTAAAGTTAACCATACATATATAACTTGTAAATAAAAGGCTATTAAAAAAAAGTTCAGAGTTCTGGCCTATAACATACTCCTATAAATGATATGTAACCTTTTATTTCTAAAAACATTTATTAAGCACCTAGTGTTTTCAGAACCCTGTTGTGAATGAAGGGAGAAGCCCTAAGATTTAACAAGACATATTATTTGCCACCACAAGCTCATGATCTAAGATAAGAATTTATAATGGATATTTTCAGACATTTCTTTAAGCAATTACTAAAGCCAGCCCAAACACAGAGGGAGGTTAGAATCTTGAGAGAACCTAATGACATTTTTGTAATCCTTTGATTTCAGTCTATTAGGGGGAAAATATCACCAAGTGGGCAAGGTATCCAAGGCAGATAGAAACCACTCTAATCCTTGCATCAGTCCCTTCAGTGGTAAAGAAAGTGATGTCTCTACAATCACTTTGAAGTATGAAAGTTTCTTTGTTGGGTTAGCTACATGATGCAGTGGATAGAGTACCAGCCCTGAAGTCAGGAGGATTTGAGGTCAAATACAACCTCAGAAACAGTTACCTATCCTAATTGTCAACTGTCTCAGCAATTAAAAAAAGATTGCTTTGCATATATTGTCTCTTTAGAGTCTCATTCTGTGAAGTAGATATTGTAGCTGCCATTACTCCCATTTTATAGATAAAGAGGAAACTTAGTCTCAGAGAGGGGGAAGAATGATTTGTTCATGGTCACAGGTGGTACACATCATCAGAAGCAGGATTTGAAATCAAGTCTCCCTGATTCCAAGTCAAGGAGCTCTAGTTTCAATACCATGCTATTTCTTATCAGGGCTGAGGTGTGAGAGCTGCAGAAGGCAGTCTGCCTCAGGGCCAGGGACTATGGAGGAGGAAGGCACTTCCTCTCCTGAATGCTGCAATGAAAGTGCATTAGCCAAATGGAAGTTAAATTATGGGGGGCAGCCAACCCACCATACTGCCGAATATCAACTATGTTTTTTCAACATAGTATATTTTACCTCTATTGTATACTTCAAACAGTAGGCAGCCAACCCACCATACTGCCGAATATCAACTATGTTTTTTCAACATAGTATATTTTACCTCTATTGTATACTTCAAACAGACCTGCTGACTGCAGGTGTAATCGGCCTGAGAGCTGTTGTGAACCACCTATGAAGCATCTAATTCCATAAAAGGGTACCGAGAGAGATAATTTTAGTTGTTTTTTTTTTAAGATGGCAACCACAAACAGAGTGATTTTTAAGCAAAGTGAATATATTAATTTATAGCCCAACAAACAGAACAGGCATGTTATCCCAAAGGCAGCCTGCTGACTTCCAGAGAATAAGAAGTAAATAAATCATAGACGACGGTGATAAATGGGCAATGTAGGATGTGTCAGAGTGCATGCCTGATTTGCCCAGACGGCCCATCACGGGGAAGGCCTCTAAGCCACTCAGATTCTTTGTTAGCAAGGAGTCTCTCCAGGGATAGCCATTTCTGAAATAGCTCTCTCTTTTATTGTTGGTTTCTTAATCTCCTTTAGAAAAATATTTGAATTTAGAGAAAATACAGCTCAGAGTAGAAATATGGCATTCAGGAGGATTTTTAGTTTCCTGAATCAATTCATCCAACAGGAGCCCATTTCCATTAGGACAGAGTTCCTTTGTCCCTAGGGAACTAGGGCTCTTTCCTCTCTGGCTATAAAGCACCTGATATAAGTGGTTCTTTTTGGGAGAAAATTATTTTACTTGGTGTAGCATAAAAACTTTAACATCCAGGGAGAGAATAAGAATTAGGACCTGGATTTGAATCTTGCTTCTGTTATTTACCCCCTATATGACCTGGGCTAAATTCCTTTCTCTCTTTGAACTTCTGTTTTTTTAGTAATAATAGTAGCCAGCGTTTTATATAGCACTTTAAATCTTTGCATATATATATATATATATATATATATATATATATATATATATAAAATCTCACTTAATTCCCTTTTTGACTAGTCTGAGCTTATTCTCCAACTAAGTCTTTTAGTATCTTCTAAAGAGCTAAGTTTGCAGCATTTTTTAAATTTCTTCTCCAAGTATTGAATGCTTTCATGTTGTCTCATGGCTATCTAGGATCTCATATTCCACCTGGAACCTGACCTATAGGAATTACTCTATTTTGCATGATTTTCCTAACTTCTTGCCCCCATCAAAACTTATTTGTTCCATATTCTATTATTTTGCAGAAGATATGAGCTAATTAGTTTATGCTAAACTATTAATTAAATGACTTAATTTGTTACTTCTCTTGTATTTTAACTATACTTTCCAATCAATACTGTAAAAAAATACCTATTATATAAAATTCAAGTAAAAATTCAATACACATTTATTAAGTACATGTTTTGTACAGAGTACTACGCTATAGTCACTTATTTCTCATCCATTTTGATGACTACAATCTCTTTCTCCATTACAATTTAACTTTCACCCAGCCACCAAGACTGAAGCTCTGGACCAAGCATGTCACTTCTCTAAAACCTTTCAATTCCTTTAACCATTAAATTCAATACTCCACAATCTGGCTTCACTTTACCTTTTAAGTTCCATTCTCCACTTTCTCATTCTCCCTTTTCCACTTTTCTTGTTCTATTGTTTGTTTATGTCATGTTCCAACCAAGCTGGACCAACTTTGCCTGTCCACCTGACAATCCATTTCCTATCTTGTTATATTTTTATAGATGAAGAAATGCACAACCTTGTCATTTCTTCCTTTCAGATTTCTTATATTTTCTCTCAGGGCTCAGATAACATACTATATTCTCCACTAAGCCTTACACAATTTCCCAGCTGAAAATGTTCTCTGTACATATAATGTACATTACTGTCTAGATTGTAAACTTCTAAAAAGAGGGACTATTATTTTAATGGCTAGCACATAGTAAGAGCCTAATAAATGTTTATAGAATATATTTTGTTGAGTCCAGAAGGGAGTTTCTAGAAGTTTAAGAATTAGAACAGTTTAAGGAGGTGCTATAAACAACATTGAACAAATTAATAAAGATTTTATGGGAGAAATATAATAATTTGCTGCATTCTGAAGGCCAAAGTCCAGGTAAACAGCAGGATGTGGTCTCCAAGTGACATTTACCTCAAAATTACTGATATTCACTCCTATGTTTTTTTCTTTTTCTATTTCTTTTCTTCCTGCCTCTTTTTCTACCATTATTTTTTCCCCTTTTGCTTCTTTTGTATGTGCCTTTCTTCCATTCTCTCTCTCTCTCTCTCTCTCTCTCTCTCTCTCTCTCTCTCTCTCTCTCTTTTTTTTCCTCCCTCCCCATCTCCTCCCTAATTTTAAATAGAATTAAGGTCTGATTTTTTTTTAAATTAGTATTTGTTGCACTCAATTAAATGAAGTTTTAAATTCTAGTTTCTTAAGTTAACAAGTCACTTGGAGGCCTTACATTTTCTAAGTAGGATAAAAATAAATTAAACTGTTGGGTCTTCAATTGATATATTCTTGTGGGAGGAGAAAAAAAAACAAATAAAAAACATTCCCTACCTTTGACCAGTCTGGTTTATTCTAAACCAGAATTTTAGTGAATTGACTCCATTTAAAGAAATATGTTAATTTGTTGTTGTTGTATTTTTAAGTTGCTCTCAGGGTATTAAATTGTGAGTGTTTATTCTCTTCCTTCTAATCCTCTGAGTTGAATTGCCATTCATTTCCAAATAATTTAGGGAGGCAGAAACTGAGAGCCAGGGAATTGAAAATTAACAGTAGCAGATTTACTTCTCTGGCACCTGTTTTTATTATTGAATTAAAAAAGTTCTGGCAGCTACAACTGGTTCCACCAGATGTTGAAACACATTTCAGGAAGAGTAGAAAAAGAGTGTCAGAGGATCTAAGGATCATTCATTTAAAGAATAAACTGTCCGGATCGAGTTCTGTTTAGGCTGTCAGAACTGATCGGCGACGTAATGAAACATCAAGGACAAAGGGATGAGAAGACATTTATAAAGCCCAAATACACCGTGAAATATCAAAATTTGCTGATTTTTGACTCTCCATTCTTGACTGTCAGCTTATCAGCCTGTAGAAACATAGGACAGGTTTGAAGCAGCCCATTTTTCTTCCAGTTTGGCTCAGATTCTTTCCTTCACTTTCATGGAGGCTATAAAAAATATTGTTGGGGGACTTATCTGTCAGCATCAGGAATAAGCGAGAGCTGAGACATGTTAGTGATTGTAGCTAAATAGATAGCAAGGAAGAAAAGGCAGGGGCCTGCTAAGCGAGAGAACAGCCTGTGGTGCTAAAGTTCTACCAGGCCTAAACACATCTATCCCCGCCTGCAGCCCAGCCATGCATTCGCTCAGTGGGAAAAAAGCCCCAGACATATCTCTGCAGCAAGGGAAAATCAGAGCTGTGACATCTTCCAAAACACATTTTGTTCCCAAAGCATGGTTTAGGTTTGAAAAATAATTCAGTAAAAGTGGCATCTAATTACCCAATTCCCTCTTTATTTTGTACATTACAGTGATGTCTGCTGCTCCCATACACAACACACACACACACATTTTTACTGGAGTTTCTGACTAGTGGATTAAGCAAGAGGTCCTGGACCAACTGACCATATTTCAGATGTCATAGATAAAAGAGGCTGACAGAAAAGTGGTGAAAAAATTAGAAGTTGATTCCTGTCTCAGATACTTACTAGCTGTATGATCCTGAAGGTCCCACACTCTAGTTTCTTCATCTTTAAAATAGGGATAATAATAGTGTATATCTCCCAGGGTTATTGTGAGTATCAAATGCATTAACCTCTATAAAAGTATTTTACAAACATTAAAACGCTACATAGATGTCTGCTATTATCATTATCATTGTCATAAGCTAATAGGTTTGAAGCTGGGAAAGAGCCTAAAGGTCTAGTCCTACCCCTAACCCTTCATTTTAGGGATGAGGAAACTGAAACCCAAAGGTATGTTAAGTGATCTAATAATAGTTAGCATTTACATAGCGCTTTAAGGTCTGCAAAGAACTTTAAAAATAGTCTCTCATTTTATCATCACTGGCAATTCTGGGTGGTAGATGTTATTATTCCCATTTTACAGAAAAGAAAAAATGTAAAGTGACTTAATGGTACAATTAATGTCTAAAGTTAGATTTGAACTCCAGATCTAGTGTCCTATATTGTTCAATCATTCACGCTCAATTCATGACCCTATGGACCCCATAGCCTCTTCCATCTTTTACTGTCCTCAAATCTGTCCAAGCTCTTCTTTATTGCTTCCATGACACTATCTTTCCATCTCATCTTCCGCCTTCCCCTTTTCCTTTTGCCACATCAGGGCAAATCTTTCCCCACATCAGGGACTTTTCCAATGAGTCCCATCTTCTCATTAGGAGGGCAGAGTATTTAAGCTTCAGCTTCAATATTTGATCTTCCAGTGAATAGTCTGAATCAATTTGTTTAAGTATTGATCTATTTGATTTCCTTGCTATCCAAGGAACTCTCAAAAGTCTTCTCCAGCATCACAGTTTAAAAGCATTGATTCTGTGACACTCAGGTTTCCTTATAGTCCAACTCTCACAGCTTTATATTGCTACTAAAGCAATCATAGCTTTGACTATATGTATCTTTGTCAGGAAGCTGATATCTCTGCTTTTTAGTATATTGTCCAGATTCGCCATAGCTTTCCCTCTAGGGCTGCTTCTAATTCCAAAATTGTACAGGTAGTAAATAGCAGAGTTGCAAATAACAATTCAGCACAAGCATCTTCTAATCAATTTTGTAGTTTATGATAAACTTTGTGAATAAAGCAGAAATTAAAACAAATTCATTTGGGTGGATGAGAAGGGCATACCACCTTATAGAGAAGAGACAAAGATGGGACCATAGAGAACATTTGATCCAAACAGATTATTTCCAGCTAAAGAACTTGAGACTAAGAACTGGGATGTGATTTGTCTAACATCATAAGCCTAAGAAGCAGCAGCATTGGAATTAGAACCCAAGTTTCATGACTATCTCAGACTTCACTTTCTACTATTACTATCTCTAGATTTTAAGAAAAACAACTTATACTCCTATTGTACTTTAACATATACTACAGAGAAAGTGAACACTAAAAATTTGTAATTTCAGGCTTGGACTAGCATTACTCAAATCTTTCTCAGAAAAGATACACGTTCATCAGTATTAACTTACCCAGTTATTATGACTGTCTTTCATATCTCACCCATCAGATCTGTGCTGACCATAGGAATTTAATTTACTTTTCTTTTTTTTATTATTTAATAGCCTTTTATTTACAGGATATATACATGGGTAACTTTACAGCATTAACAATTGCCAAACCTCTTGTTCCAATTTTCACCTCTTACCCCCCACCCTCCTAATGGCAGGATGACCAGTAGATGTTAAATATATTAAAATATAAATTAGATACACAATAAGTATACATGACCAAAAGGTTATTTTGCTGTACAAAAAGAATCAGACTCTGAAATATTGTACAATTAGCTTGTGAAGGAAATAAAAAATGCAGGTGTGCATAAATATAAGGATTGGGAATTCAATGTAATGGTTTTTTTTATTTAATAGTCTTTTATTTACAGGATATATACATGGGTAACTTTACAGCATTAACAATTGCCAAACCTCTTGTTCCAATTGTTCACCTCTTTACCCCTACCCCTCCCTAGATGCAGGGATGACCAAGTAGATGATTAAATATATTAAAATATAACTTAGATACACAATAAGTATACATGACCAAAACGTTATTTTGCTGTACAAAAGAATCAGACTCAAAAATATTGTATAATTAAGCTTGTGAAGGAAATCAAAAATGCAGGTTTGCATAAATATAGGGATTGAGATTCAATGTAATGGTTTTAGTCATCTCCCAGAGTTCTTTTCTGGGCATAGCTAGTTCAGTTCATTACTGCTCCATTAGAAATGATTTGGTGATCTCGTTGCTGAGGATGGCCTGGTCCATCAGAACTGGTCATCATATAGTATTGTTGTTGAAGTATATAATGATCTCCTGGTCCTCAGCATCAGTTCGTGTAAGTCTCTCCAGGCCTTTCTGAAATCATTCTGTTGGTCATTTCTTACAGAACAGTAATATTCCATAATATTCATATACCACAATTTATTCAGCCATTCTCCAACTGATGGACATCCATTCAGTTTCTAGTTTTTCTAGACCACTACAAAAGGGCTCCACAAACATTCGTGCACATACAGGTCCCTTTCCTTCTTTATAATCTCTTTGGGATATAATCCCAGTAGTAACATACTGGATCAAAGGGTATGCACAGTTTGATAACTTTTTGAGCATAGTTCCAAACTACTCTCCAAAATGGTTGGATTCATTCACAACTCCACCAACAATGCATCAATGTCCCAGTTTTCCTGCATCCCCTCCAACAATCATCATTATTTTTTCCTGTCATCTTAGCCAATATGACAGGTGTGTAGTGGTATCTTAGAGTTGTCTTAATTTGCATTTCTCTGATTAATAATGACTTGGAGCATCTTTTCATATGACTAGAAATAGTTTCAATTTCTTCATCTGAGAATTGTCTGTTCATATCCTTTGACCATTTTTCAATTGGAGAATGGCTTGATTTTTTATAAATTAGAGTTAATTCTCTATATATTTTGGAAATGAGGCCTTTATCAGAACCTTTGACTGTAAAATATTTTCCCAGTTTATTGCTTCCCTTCTAATCTTGTCTGCATTAGTTTTGTTTGTACAAAAACTTTTCAGTTTAGTATAATCAAAATTTTCTATTTTGATCAGTAATGATCTCTAGTTCTTCTTTGGTCATAAAGACCTTCCCTTCCACAGGTCTGAAGGTAAATTATCCCATGTTCCTCTAATTTATTAATAATTTCATTCTTTATGCCTAGGGTCATGAACCCATTTTGACCTTATCTTGGTGTCGGCGTTAAGTATGGATCAATGCCTAGTTTCTGCCATATTAGTTTCAATTTTCCCAGCAATTTTATCAAACACTAAGTTCTTATCCCAAAAGCTGGGAACTTTGGGTTTATCAAAAGACTAGTTGCTTATATTTGTTGACTGTTTTATCCCTTGAACCTAATCTATTCCACTGATCAACTAATCTATTCCTTAGCCAATACCAAATAGTTTTGGTAACTGCTGCTCTATAATATAATTTTAGATCTGGTACAGCTAAGCCACCTTCATTTGATTTTTTTTCATTAATTCCCTTGAAATTCTTGACCTTTTGTTTTCCATATGAACTTTGTTGTTATTTTTTCTAGGTCATTAAAATAGTTTTTGGGAGTCTGATTGGTATAGGCTAAATAAATAGATTAGTTTAGGTAATATTGTCATCTTTATTATATTTGCTCGCCCTATCAAAGGCATTTAATATTTTTCAATTGGTTAGATCAGACTTAATTTGTTGTGAAAAAGTGGTCTGTAATTTTGCTCATAAAGTTTCTGATTTTCCCTTGGCAGATAGATTCCTAAATATTTTATATTATCAGTAGTTACTTTAAATGGAATTTCTCTTTGTAACTCTGACTGTTGGATTTTGTTAGTGATATATAAGAATGCTGATGACTTATGTGGGTTTATTTTATAACCAGCAACTTTGCTAAAGTTGTGGATTATTTCTAATAACTTTTTAGCAGAATCTCTGGGGTTCTCTAAGTATACCATCATGTCATCAGCAAAGAGTGATAATTTGGCTTCCTCATTGACTATTATTATCCCTTTAATCTCTTTCTCAGCTCTTATTGCCAAAGCTAGCGTTTCTAATACAATATTAAATAGTAACGGTGATAGTGGGCAACCTTGTTTCACTCCAGATCTTATTGGGAATGGTTGCAGTTTGTCTCCATTACATATGATGCTTACTGATGGTTTTAAATAGATGCTGCTTATTATTTTAAGGAAAAGTCCATTTATTCCTATACTCTCAAGTGTTTTTAATAGGAATGGATGTTGGATTTTATCAAATGCTTTTTCTGCATCTATTGAGATGATCATATGGTTTTTGTTAATTTGGTTATTAACATGGCCAATTATATTGATAGTTTTCCTAATATTGAACCAGCCCTGCATTCCTGGTATAAATCCTACTTGATCATAGTGTATTATCTTGGAGATGATTTTCTGTAGTCTTTTTTGCTAATATCTTATTTAAGATTTTAGCATCAATATTCATTGGGAGATTGGTCTATAATTTTCTTTCTCTGTTTTCAGCCTACCTGGTTTAGGTATCAGTACCATGTCTGTGTCATAGAAGGAATTTGGTAGGACTCCTTCATTCCCTATTTTATCAAATAATTTATATAGCATTGGGGCCAATTGTTCTTTAAATGTTTGGTAAAATTCACATGTAAATCCATCTGGTCCTGGGGATTTTTCTTAGGGAGTTGTTTAATTGCCTGTTCTATTTCTTTTTCTGAAGTACAATTCAACAATTTACTTCCTCCTCTGTTAGTCTGGGAAGTCTATATTTTTGAGGTAGTCATCCATTTCATTAGGTTATCAAATTTATTGGCATAAAGTTGAGCAAAATAACTCCTTATTATTTCTCTAATTTCCTCTTCATTGGTGGAAAGTTCTCCTTTTCATTTTTAAGACTACTAATTTCATTTTCCTCTCTCCTTTTTCTAATCAGTTACCAAAGGCTTATCTATGTTATTGGCTTTTCATAGAACCAACTCTTAATTTTATTAATTAGTTCAATAGTTTTTTACTTTCAATATTTTTAATTTCTCCTTTTAATTTTAGAATTTCCAATTTAGTATTTGATTGGGGTTTTAATTTGTTTTTTTTAGTTTTTTAGTTGCAAAGCCCAATTCATTAATCTTTTCTTTCTCTGTTTTATTCAAGTAAGCCTCTAAGGATATAAAATTCCCTCTTATTACCGCTTTGGCTGCATCCCACAAATTTTGGTATGATGTCTCATCATTGTCATTATCTTGAGTGAAATTATTAATTGTATCTATACTTTGCTGCTTCACCCAATCATTCTTTAAGATGAGATTGTTTAGTTTCCAATTACTTTTTGGTCTATTTCCCTAACTTTTGTTGAATGTGTTTTTATTGCATCAGGATCTGAAAGAAAGCATTTACTATTTCTGCTTTCTTGCATTTAATTTTGAGGTCTTTATGTCCTAATATATGGTCAATTTTGAATAGGTTCCATGAACTGCTGAGGAAGAAAGTATATTCCTTTCTATCTCCATTCAATTTTCTCCAAAGATCCAACATACCTAATTTTTCTAATATTCTATTTATTTCTTTAATTTCTTTCTTATTTGTTTTGTGGTTTGATTTGTCTAATTCTGAGAGTGCAAGGTTGAGATCTCCTACTATTACAGTTTTGTTGTCTATTTCTTCTTCAACTCTCTTAACTTCTCCTTTAGGAAGTTGGATGCCATACCACTTGGTGCATATATGTTTAATATTGATATTGCTTCGTTGTTTATGCTACCCTTTAGCAGGATGTAGTTTCCTTCCTTATCTCTTTAATTAGATCAATTTTACTTTTGCTTGATCTGAGATAAGGATGGCTACCCCTTTTTTGACTTCACCTGAAGCATAATAGATTTTGCTCTAGCCTTTTACCTTTACTCTGTAAGTATCTCCTGCTTTAAATGTGTTTCTTGTAAACAACATATTGTAGGGTTCTGACTTTTGATCCAGTCTTTTATCTGCCTCCCCTTTATGGGAGAGTTCATCCCATTCACATTTACGGTTAGAATTACTAAATCTGTATTTCCTGCCATCCTAATAACCCCAGATTATGCTTTACTTTTTCTTACCTCCCCCAACCCTCTTTCCCCTTTTAAACTTATGTACCCCTCTTGTATCACGATGCTTACCCTCATTATAATCCCTCCCTCCCCCTTTGAGTCTTTCCCCCTTCCTTCCCTTATTACTCTTTTTCTTTTCCCTTTTCCTCTCCCCACGTTTTTAATGAGGCGGGAGAATTTTCTCTAAAACAAATGTCAATTATTTTTTCTTTGAGCCAACTCTGATGAGAGTAAGATTCACACAATGTTCCTCCACCTCTCTAAATTCCCTCAGATATGATAAGTTTCCTTTGCCTCTTAGTGGGATGTGGTTTCCCTCTTTTTATCCCTCCTTCCCACCTTATTCTGCCATCATCCCTTTTCCATATCTACTTCCCTTTTTATGTTATATCAGTACAATCAAATTATACATGTATTCTTTTGTATATCCACAACAGAAATACAATTCTCAAGAGTTATTTTTACCTTTTCTGCATCTCTTGAGTTCTATGTTGAGATCAAATTTTTGTTTAGTTCTGGTTTTTCTTCAGAAACAAATGGAATTCATTTGTTTCATTAAATATCCATCTTCTTCCCTGAGAAAATGCTCAGCTTAGCTGGGTAGTTTATTCTTGGCTGCATCCCAAGTTCTTGTGCCTTTCGGAATATCATATTCCAGGCCCTTCTTTCCTTTAATGTAGAGGCAGCCAGATCTTGGGTGATCCTTATTGTGGCACCTCGGTATTTAAATGGTTTTTCTTTTGCTGCTTGTAAAAATTTTTTCCTTAATCTGATAGTTCTGAAATTTGGCCACAATATTCCTTGGGATTTTTATTTTAGGGTTTCTTTCAGAAGGTGTTCGATGAATTCTTTCAATGCCTATTTTACCTTCTGATTCTATTACATCTGGGCTGTTCTCTTTGATGATTTCTTGTAAAATAGTATCTAGGCTCTTTTTTTCATCATAGTTTTCGGAAAGTCCAATAATCCTCAGATTATCTCTCCTAGATCTATTTTCCAAGTCTGTCATTTTTGCAAGTAGATAATTTCATGGTTTTCAGTTTGTCATTTTTGTTTTTGCTTGACTGATTTTTGCTGTCTCAATGAGTCATTACTTTCTATTTGTTCAGTTCTAATTTTTTAAAGAATTATTTTTCTTCATTAGCTTTTTTACTTCTTTCTGTATATGTCAATTGAGTTTTAAATGTATTGTTTTGGTCTGTGGAATTTTTTTTCCATTTCACTAATTTTTTTTTAGTGAATTATTTTCTTTTTCCAATTCACAGATCCTACTTTCTTGCGAGTTCTTTGTCTTTTCCAATTCGCAAATCCTACTTTCTTGCCAGTTCTTTATTTTTTCCAATTCACCAATTTTGTTTCCCTGCACTTCCTGGGAATTTTTTAACTTTTCCAATTCGTATTTCAGGAAGTTGTTGCTCTCTTGTAAGGCTTCTCTTTCCTTTCCCCATTTATCTTCTAACTCTCTTTTGAGACTTTTAATGGTCTCTTCTATGAGAGCATCATGTAAAGGAGGACAGTCTGATGCATTTTTGCTGTTTGAGGTCTCTTCAGGTTTGCTGACCTGCTCTTTTTCTGCATAGAAGCTGTGGATCGTTCTTTTCATCTTTTTATTCATGTTTTAAAGCCTTTAGGGTATTTCTCCTAGGCAAGGGGGTTACCAGCTTCCTCTGCAGAGCAGGGAGAGATGTAAACCGATTTCCGGCTCCGAGGTATGGGAGTGCTCTGAGTGAGAGTCTTCCCTTCCCCCAACAGGAAGTGGATTCAGCACTGGCCGAGCTATTGAAGTGCCCAGTTGGGCTGTGTGGGTTAGCGATTGCCCTTGGCTAGAGACTAAGGGGTGAAAGTGTCACTTCCCCAGGCCGGAGCCTCCTGTGGGACTGTGAGTATTAGCAGCTGACCGCAGACTGCAGACCGTCTCTGCCTGATGCAAATCGGCTCTGGAAAAGCTCTATGGCCCCAAGCCGAGCCCCCCACTGCGCAGATTGGAGGCTAACCCGGGCTGTGTCCTCCTGCCGTACAGGATCACAACTGCCCCAAGGAAAAGCCCCGTACTGCGGGTTGGGGCTGCGAGCTTGTGCTGAGATCTGTGCTTTCACTTTTGGTTTGAGACTCTCCTCAGAATCTAATTTCTCTCCTGTCTGTGCTGATCTCCCCCCTGGCCCCGGAACCAACCTTTTTTTGGCGAGACTGCAGATTTTCTTTGGCTGGTGAGTTGTTCTACTTCTTATCTTTACGAATTGTAGCAGTCAAGACTATTTTTGAGGCTCGATATAATATTGATAAAGAGGGTAAGAGAAGAGCTTAGAAAGTCGCGTGTGTCTTCTCCGCCATCTTGGCTCCGCCCCCCCCTTTAATTTACTTTTCAAAAGTGACTCCCTCCCTCTGAGAAAATAGAGGCATTGAGTTTATCTGTATTGAGTGAGAAGAAAACATAAACGAAATAATCAGATACAGGGTTCAAAACATGAATAAATAGCAGCATGGTATAATAGGAAAAGCCCAAGATTATGAAATCACGAGAGGAGGGATCAAATGTCCAGCTCTCCTTCTACTACTTTGTGGCCTTGGAAAAGTGAAGAGTTGTTGCTTTTCCTTCCTAAGACCAAGCTAACCCCTCTACGTGTACCTCCTTGAGCCTGCCCCTTTCTTGTTTAGAAATTTGCCACTCACTATAATGGATTCTCCCTCTCTCTTTCCCTTTCCCTTTCTTTCCTTCTCTCTCTCCCTCTCCCTCTTTCTTTACCTTTCTTTCTCTTTCCTTCTTCTTCTCTCTGTTGTTCTCTGTCTCTCTGTGTCTCTCTGTTTCTCTATCTCTGCTTGCCCTCCCTCCCCCCTGCCTTTGCTCTCTCTGATTCCTTCCCTTTTCCCTATTGCCTACAAACAAGCACAGGTTTTCTCCTTCTTTAAAAATTCTCATTTGATTCGAGTGTCTTTTATTGTCTTATATCTCTTCTATATCTACATTCCTTGAGAAAATCATCTGTATTAGATACTTGTTTGTTCACTTAATTCTAAGCCCTCTTTAATCTGGTCTCTGATCTCATTACTCAATAGAAATTATTCTTTCTAAAGTTTCTAATGATTTCTTGATTGCGAAAATGAAATGTATTTTTTCCATTGTTAATACCGTTAATCATTTCTTCCTGAACCTTCCTTCCTCTCTATTTGTTCATAATCCTATTCTCTCTTGACTATCTTCCTACCTATCAGAATTTTTCCTTTTCTGTCTCTTTTGCTGAATTATCTTCCAATTAATACTTACTAGTTGAAAATGTTCCCTGAGGCTCTCTTTGGGCCCTCTACTTCCTTTATATTATCTCATGTGGTATTTGAAATTCAGCTCCCAGGGTTCTCAGATCCCTCTCCCTCTCCGAGCTTTTCCTCTCCCTTTCCCTCTCCCTCTCCTTTTTTTCCCTTCCCTCCTTCCCTCCCTCCCTCCCCCCCTCTCTCCTCTCTCTTTGCTTTTATCTCTTTCTCTCTGTGTTCCCCTCTCTGTCTCTGTCTGTTTCTCCCCTATCTATTCCCTCTATCCAGCTCTAAAATCTCTTCTGAGTTCTCTAGTCTCAAATTTCATGACATTGGATACTCCAAACAGAATTCTTTATCTCTTCCCCCCAAAACCCTCCCTTCTTAATAACTTTCCTATTACTGCCAAGGGAACTTCATTTATTCAGTCTCACAATCTTTATATGATCCAAGATTCCCCACTTGTATTCACCTTGCTGTCAAATCTTGTCATTTCTGCCTTTACAATATTTCCTATATACATTCTTTTCTTAGGATTCACACAAGCAGACCCTTATGAAGGCCCAATCACCGAACATATGATCTTTTAATTGGTCTTCCACAACAACTTTCCCAACTCTAATCCATCATCTATTCAGCCGACAAAAGGATCTTCCTAAAATGCAAGTCAATAAACTCCAGTGACTCCCTTTTACTTCGGGATCAAATTCAAAATCTCATGTTTGTCACTTAAAGCCATTTACAACCTGACACCTTCTACCTTTTCAATGTTCTTTATTTTCCCAGTTTCCTGGGCTATGTAGAAGAATTCTTGGATAAAATAGAAGACTGATAGAACCTGCCTACCTTCTGACTTCTGAATTAAGAATGAAGACAGGAGGAAATCTTGACATGATTTTCCCTAGAGAATGGCCGCTCAACCAGTATTGGAGGGATTTCAGTATTAAAGTGGTAGATCCGTTCCATGCATCCCCAATGACATTTTACATTTTTGTTTTGTCCAAATCTGTGATTTCATCAGTATAGTTTTTGGTGAGGAAACTCCTTATAGTATACTATGAGGCTTCTATTCCTATACTAAACTTTGAAGCTTCTGGTTCACCATTTATCCCCTGCCATTTCTTTTTTAGAGGTTTGGACTGAATCCTAGGAACTCCACTAAGTCCTGATAAGTCAGCTTTTACATTGTTTTTCCTAGACCTAAGACTCTATTTTCAGCCTCTTTCAAACTAGGATTCCATGAACTATACACTTTTCCCCCATCTCTTTTATTGTTGTCTTCTTTCAATAGAATAAAAACAAGCTCATTGAAGAGGAGGGCCTTTGTATATTTGTGTCCCTATCATTTTTTCCATAGGGGCAGTTAGGTAGTACAGTGGGTGGAGTGCTAGGCTTGGAGTCAGGAACCACTCAGTATTTTTGCCAAGAAAATGTCAAATAGAGTCATGGAAAGTCCCATACAACTGAAAAACTCAATAACAACAACATTTTACATAATGCCCAACACATTTTAAGTGCTTAATAAGTGCCCTAGCTAGCTAATAGATTAACAATAATTTTGTAACTTAAAGCCTTAAGAGACTTGTTTGGAAGCTCTCAAAAGTTAAATGACTTGCCCAGAGTCATACAGCTAGTATATTTTAGAATTGATACTTGAACCCAGTTTTTCTGATTTTTAGGATATCTTTTTATCCAGTATATCACTCTTCACAATAACAGTCTTATCTCTATATTAATAAATATATTTTATTCCAAACACATTATATGTTGTCTTTTTGTTAGCTTTTGTCAATCGACTTATCTGGTGGGTGCAAGAGCTATAATGTTATTATTGATATATCTCTGAGTGTACTTTTATAGGTCTCTCCTCAATCCCCACATAGGTTCTAAAGATGAGGCAAAATCATTATTCTAGAGCTAGTAGGGACTTCAAATGGCAAGGAGGAGAAATGACTTATAGGTTGTTTGTGTCAAAAATAGATAATTGAACCCACATCCTAAGGCAGGTTTGGGGCAGATTAGGAAATCACTTTACCTGGAGAAGTTTCATATAAAGAAATAGTTGAGCATAATACTGGAAAAATAGATAAGGGTTGAAATGTAGAAGACCTTGAATGTTCTTAGGAGCCTGGATTGATCCTATAGGTAGTCATCAAAAGGCTGAGATTTTTTGTTGTTTGCTTTTTGTGGGGGGCAGACAAGGGGGCATGATGACAGTAGATCTGCAGTGGATTTTTCCTGTGAAAATACTGATAAAAAGCATTCTACACAGTGCTCTTTGCAAATATGAACGTGCTTTGGGCAGCATATGAATGTTGGGCAATAATGCATAGCAGTGACACAAAGCTGGTTATTTGTATGCACCTCAAATGCTTATCTGCAGCGTCACCCTGTTGGAAAGCCCATATATTCAATGGCAGCTGATTGCATAGGAAGAAAAATGCCTATTGCAAAGCCCATAGTATTTTTCAGGTAGTTTCTGTTTGCATTTTGTGCTCCAGTGATCGTGCAGCCTTTTTATTATCACCCTGGCTTTTCTGCCTTCAGTGGCAATCCATCTCCCAAATGCACCTACTTCTGCTGCTCCAATTTCTAGGACACCTTAAACATGGAAACAGTTCGATAAGGTAACTCAGGGTGAAGGCAACTTCAAGGCCACATGCTGCAGTGTTCACCACAAACTTGGGAGTTTTACCACCTACTTCTACCTTGCTCAGTGAATGAGCATCCAAACCACATTGCTCAACATTAATCTAGATCCCAAGGTCCAAGGGAATGAGAAGCAGAGCTAATCCATTTGCTCTCCTCTAGGTGTATTTTGTTCCATTTCTGTTAGAGGCTACTGATAATGCAATGGATAGAGCAGGAGACATGGATCCTGGACAGGTCACTTAACCCTGTTTGCCTCTTACCCAGAAGAAGAAAATGGCAGACAACTTCAGTATCTCTGTCAAGAAACTCCATAGACAATATTGACATGTTATGGTCCATAAAGTCATGAAGAGTTGGGCACAACAGAACAACAGTGTTCCCCAAGAACTTATGTAGGCACTGTTAACTTATAGTCCAAAATAGATTCCTTCTATCCCAATCAGGAAGCTGTGGTAACTAGGAAATTTAGGAATCCTCTTCTCTGGATGTCTTTGAAGCCTTCATGATCTTCAGGTTTGTTCCTTCACATCTTGTTTCTATGACTCCCCACTTTTTAGTTCTACCTCCTGCAGTTTCTCATGGTCTAGGAACTATTGTCACTCTACCATTTCAATTCAACCAGCATCTACTCCTATCATGGCATGGAAGCTCTGCCATTCTACTAGTATTGCTATAGTTGTCCATCTCCATAGCTGGCATCTGCTTCCTGAAAATAGAGTGTTTGCCATTTTGAGAAAGTACCCCCAATCTTTTCAAATGAGACTTCCAAAAGTACCAAAGAGTTTTAAATGCATTTTTACACTTATTATTAGTCGTATAAACCTATCTGCAGAAAAGAAAAAAAAAAAAACAAGAAAAGGTTTCTCAATCAGTTTACAAGATCTTCTGACACTCCCTCCTGAAAGTCCCAGAATCTTATTCTTAAACAAGTTAGTGCAATTTAATTCCTTCTACTTCATCTCATAGTGTCTCACAGTGTTGGCAGGATGAACCACAGTTGTCCTCCTATGATATTTTACTAAACCCTACTGGGGAAAGATACCCACATCCCTTTAATATCTCTTTCCAATTCTCAGTGTCCTCCCAGTTGATTAATTCCAGGATATGTGAATTGCCTATAGGCTCCATTAAACTTCAAAAAGCCACTAGAAACCCAGGAAGGATAGGGGTAAAGCTGTAACCATTTTTTAAAGGGCCCTTGTCCCTATTACTCTTATTTTCTATAAACTTTAGATAACTATCTCAACCTGAATATTCATCTCTGGATTTGCAATACAGAGTGAAGAAATTTTCAGGAAAATTACTCTCTATATACGGGAACATTGAGTCTTCTCATTACTGTAATTTTTGGGTCAACTATGAAACAGTGTGCCTAAAGCCAAGGCCATTAATTCTTAATTAAAGTTAAAGCAATTTGGGCATTTAATTGTAAATCATTTTAGGAATAAAACTCCTCTGCCATTAGAGGACATTTGGTTTTGAAAACTTTCTATGAGAAGTTACTCACTGTGAAATCAGAGTAGTATTACCCTCCTTTTCTTTCAGCATTAACAGATTGTGAATAGATGGTCTAAAAAAGGATGATAAGGCACTGACCTTGACTAAACAAAGAAGATTGGTTATTGGTTAAAATAAGGTCATTTTAGACAATTGTTTTGGTGGCAATCAGGATTAAATGACTTGCTCAAAGTCATATAGCTGAGGCCATATTTGAAGTCACAGTATTGAAGTCTAGGACATATACTCTATCTACTGCTCCACTTAGCTGCCCCGCCTTTTAAAAGAATTTTGTGAATGATGCTCTTCCCTCCAAACTGTCTACTTTTAGCTCATTGGCTGAATGTAAATAATAAAGGTCACTGGCATAGGCTGGATTGTATGGAATCAAGAACATTTCTGAAATAATAAATAAAAATATGTTAGCTAGAGAAATATCACTTTGCTTTTGTCATTAAGGCATAGTACAAAACCTCAATGTGTGAGCTGATACAATCAGGTTGATTCTTCTGGGTATAGGTGCACTTCAGGATTTTATTTTAAGCTCTTTCTTGTTTTCCTACATATTTGTTCTTTTTAACCACACATATTCACTTCTCATCCCTTTACAGATATCTCCTCAGTCTATAAATCCACACATCATGCTATAATATTTCTTCTGAACTCCTCTCCTCCATCCCTAACTATTTGCTGAACATTTCTACTTAGAAGTCTCATTGCCATCTCAAAAGCAATATATCTAAAATAGTACTCATTAAATTTTCTTCTAAACTCTTTCCTCCTTATAACTTTCCTATTTCAGTTAAGGACACCATCATTTTTTTAATCAACCGAAGGCAGTAATTTAGGAGTCATCTTTAACTTCGTACTTAAATGCACTCCCCTCCCCATATCCTGTTTGATTTCCTGACTTGATATCTTTATCATTTGCCATGTTATTCCTACTTATATAATTGCCCTGATTCAGGACTTCATCAACTTTTCTTGGACTCTTGAAATAGCTTACTAATTGGTTACCTTATAACAAATATCTCTTATTTTCGATCTAGTGTCCACAGAATTGGCATCTTGATCCCATAGTACACGTTTAACCATGTCAATTTTTGAACAATGGATTGTACAAGATGTTTCAGTAGCTCCTCATTTCCTTTAGCAATAAAATGCAGATTTTTTTGTTTGGTCAGTCAGTCAATTTATTAAGTGCTTACTGTTTGTCAGGTTGGTTGGTTGATATTCTTCATTCTCAAAGAGGACATTACTATGATGGGATCAAGGTACCAGTGTCCAACTTTGGCTGATCAGACCAATTCAAGTTTCGAAGGCTCTACCACAGACCAGGTACAAACATTTGTCAGGTATGGTTCTAAGTGATGGGGATTCAAAGAAAGGCAAAAGATAACTTTATCCTTAAAAGTCTTGCAGTCTAGTGAGAGAAGAGAATAAAGGATCATACTCAAAAGGGAGCTAAAAGAAGGAAGGGTGAAGTACTCTTTATGCGGGGGGGATGATAGAGAAATCTAGAGGCATGCAGCCCAAGGGAAATGAAGAAATGGTTAGCTAGAGCATCCTTAAATGGAAATTGAGGGAGTTGATCTATAGTCCTCCCTTCACCAGAGACACTTTCTTGAAATTATTAAATAAAAAATAAGTAAATCAGAGTTCTAGATAGAGTTTATTTAAAAGGCAACTAAATAAATAATAAAGCATATTCTTTACTTTCTCTTTTTTCCTTTTTTTTCTTTCTTTTTTTTTTTTTTGGTCTATTTTCTTTTGCAACATGACTAATATGAAAATATGTTTTGGGTGACTTCACATGTATAATAGATGTCAAATTGCTTACTTTTTCAATGAGGGGGGGTATAGAAGGAGGGAGAAAATTTGGAACTTCTAAGTTTTTAAAACAAGTGTTTAGAAAATTTATGTGTAATTGGGAAATATTTAATGAAATAACTAAAAAAAATTGGAAACAAAGGCAGCTAGGTGACACGATGGAGAATAATGGGCTTAGTCTCAAAGGGGCTAGAATTCAAATCCTGCTTTAGATACATACAAGTAAAGTAACATCAGAAAAGTACTTTACTTCCCATGGCCTCAGTTTCCAACTTTGCAAAATTCAAAAATTGCTTTCCATTCCAAATTTACAATTTTACATAAAAGCTTATATAGCATTTCTGCTTCTTGAGAGCAAGAAAGTATTTGTTTCCCTTTGGGCCTAAACCAGCATACTGTTAGACCTAAGGTAGACTTGACTCAGAATCATTGCAACTGGAGACCATCACCCTGCAGCTGAGCATTTATTATTTAGGGGTATGGTATTGATCTGGAGCGGGTAAAGATCATAGCTGAGGAATCATGGATGTAATTTTTTAAGGTTGTTGCTTATTCAGTACTTCATTTCTCTTATCAATTTTATACTTTCCCTTCCCCACATTTCTCTATTTCATTCTGCCTTCATTCCCTATCCCACATATGGATTTATCATCAACTCTACATCCTGGTCTCTACTTTTATTGTCTCAGGGACACAAATTGATCTTTTGGCAGCCAAAACATTCCAGCTGTGTCTGCATATCTACACACACACACACACAACACAAACACACATACACATATCTCATTGAATTCAGTTAATGAAAAATTTGAATTTTTTAAGTCAATTTTTATTTTTGTAACAGGGGATTGACCAATGAAGATCCAGTCTTAGGAATACACATGTTTAGTGAGCCTGCTTTTGGAAATTCATGGTGATGTGGAATGAGGGCTTCATCTCCCCACTTCAGAAGATGAATAAATATTCTATTGATTTTTTGGTTGGCTGCTGAGCTAGAACTGAGTGTGCATACAAAAGGCACTGACATGATGATTTGATCTGTCTCTCTGCTGGTGGCAATTTAGGGAAGACATGATATAAGCCTCTGGATAAAGAGAAAGACATAGGACTGCCCTTTCCTCCCACAGGGGCCTCCATTGGCTCATGAATGCACGACTGTGAGGTTTGTTTTTTTTTTTTTATCCTTGTCTTGTCTCTTCTTTCTTGTTCTTAATTAAAATAAGAATAAAAATACAAATAAAACTCTGTGAGACTTGAAAGACTGAAGGAATAGAGGGCTGAATTGGAGTCTATTCTAGAGTCTGTTGGCAGTCAAACCTAGATCACCAGTGTATCCCTAAAGATAAGTCTTTTTAACCTAGTCCAGTTATAGATTGACTATATAGCACCATATCCTGAAAGTAAAGAAGTGTTTCTATCCATTGACTTTGCCTCATTTAGATTTGATGAATTTTATGAGACAAATGGTCTTTGTAGAAACTATTTTAAGTTTGACCCCATTCCTCTTAAAGATAGGGTGGCACATGTACAAAAATGTTTGTAGCAGCCCCTTTTATAATAACAAGGAACTGGAAACTGAGTGAATGCCCACCAGTTGGAGAATGGCTGAATAAGTTATGGTATATGAATGCTATGGAATATTATTTTTCTGTAAGAAATAATCAGCAGGGTGATTTCAGAAAGGCCTGGAGAGACCTACATGAACTGATGATAAGTGAAATGAGTAGAACTAAGAAAACATTGTACACGGCAACAAGATTATATGATGATCAATTTTAATGGACATTGCTCTTTTTTCTTTTCTTTTCTTTTTTTCTGAGGCAATTGGGATTAAGTGACTTGCCCAAGGTCACACAACTAAAAGATGTTAAGTGTTTAAGACCAGATTTGAACTGAATTTCTCCTGACTTCAGAGCCAGTGCTCTAACTACTATGCAACCTTCCACAGCAAGATGATTCAGGCCAGTTTCAATGGCCTTGTGATGGAGAGAGCCATCTGTACCCAGAGAGAGGACTATGGGGACTGAATATGGATAATAACATAGTATTTACACTTTTTTGTTGTTTGCTTGCTTTTTGCTTCTTTTTAATTTTTTTCCTTTTTGATCTGATTTTTCTTGTGCATCATGATAGTTGTGGAAATATAGAATACTGCACAAGTTTAACACATATTGGACTACTTTCCATCTAAGGGAAGGGGTGGGGGAAAGGGAGGGAGAAAAGCTTTAGAACAAAGTTTTGTAAGGGTGAATGTTGATAACTATCTATGCATGTATTTTGAAAATAAAAAGCTTCTTTAAAAAGGAATTATACTTTTCAATGTAATATTTTAAATAAAGTTGTTTTATTACAAAAAAAGATGAGGTGGAGGAGAAGCTGTATCTCTCAGTTTCAGAGGGATGTTTTTATATCTATATCTTCTTAATAATTATTTCTTTGTAAAAGCTAATTGATATTAAGTGGGTAAATTGATCATGGGATAGAAATCAGTGACATCAGTTATATTTGGGAAGAGATACTGTACTAATGGTCAATATTGGGTGAAATGTCAAAATGGAATCTAGAGTTGTCAGCACTAGAAATATATAAAGAATTGAATTCTTTTTGGGAGTACCCCAAGAGCTTCAGGTAGCTGACCTCTACATTGTCAATGTGAGTCTGAATTGGGATAAGGACCTCCAGAGCTTTTAATGGTAAAATATTCAATTTTATTTTCAACTAACAAGCATTTATTTTTTCTTTATCACCATTGAGAAAGAAAAAAAGAAGGAAAGAAAGAAAAGAAAAAGAAAAAAGAAAGTATCAAAAACAACCATTGTAACCAATCACTAAGGATTATAAGCTTCTGTAGGATCTCCCTATACAAATCAGATTCAGTGGATGCCTTAGCAGATCCTGGGGCACTAATATATTCATTGAATTCCCCAGCCAAATTTGAACCCCAGCTTTCCTGACTCCAGCTATTTACTTTCTTAGTAAATTCGTGATAAATGTTTAGAAACTATCATTTTACAGAGGACATTCCTGAGAAATTAATAATATCTAGGTCTGAGCAAGGAGACATTGAATCAACCCTATCTTGTGGGACTGAACAAAGACAAAAGCAAGAGAGGCAGTATGGTACAATGGGAAGAGTACTGGATTTTGTATCTATGGATTTGGTGCTGAATCCCGGCTTGGTACTTATTCGCAGGGTAACCTTGAGCAAATCACCTAATGCTGTTATTCATCTATAAAATAAGAGTAATTGGCTCAGCTGATCTCTGAGGTTCTTTCCAGTTTTAATACATCCTATAAAGAATGATTCATTTAATACAAGGGTTGTTGGCCATTAGAAACAGATATCTGAGAGAGGCTGGAGAATCAGAAAATAAAATCATCAAATTTCAAAGTGAGAAGGGACTTTGGAGATCACTTGGTCCACAACCTCCTCATTTTGGAAGGAAGAGGAGGAAACTGAAATCCAGTGCAATAAATTCAGTATATAGAAGAAAGTTTGAATTCAATAAAGCTTTTAGAGGTCTCTAAGAACCAAAACTCTTATTTGCCCGGAGTTTCTTTCAACTGTTGAACACTCAGGAGAGGTCTGCGGTCTGCAAGTTCTCTGGGAACTTGGTGAAAAACAGCAGGTGCTTCATCCCACCCTAACTCAACCTGTCTCAGTCTTCTTTCCCCATACCAGGGAGTAGGCATCACTCCAAGTTCTCACAGCTGCTCCTGTCTGCCAGCCACTTCTTCTAACCTTTTCCCCATCTGGTTTTTGATTTGGAAAAATCATTTTCCGATGTATGCTGGGCTTCCAATGTTTCTTTCTCTTTCTCCCCAGATACTGTACTCCCAGATACCATACTAAATTACAATGATTCATTATTCCTATTAAAACTAACAATATCCTCAAATTGCCCAGCAAACCAAACAATTGCAAACAGTAAATTCAAACAGTAAACCGTGGCCGCATATTGGGTAAATGTTATTTCCCCAAACAAGAAAAGCTTTTGGCAAAGTGCTTAACTTGAATACAACAAAAGGCAATTTAATTTAGTAATACAACTGGATGAAAAATGGAGACCTCAGGTTTAATAAGAAGGGGGAAAGAGACAAGCATATATCATCCAAAAGGATAATTATGAGAAACTATTTTGTATGATCCAGCTAAATCAAAGCTTTTAATGCTTTCTTACTCCTGTCAAAGGAGAGAGATTTAGGACCTTAAAAATGGGAATTTTGCAGACTTCACTGCCAAGAAAAAATGATTTGTCTCTTGATAAATTACTATTGGGCTTTATACTTGGGGGGAAAAGTACGCTTACATTGAAATAAATGCCAGAGGATGGCTAGAGAATTTATATTATTTGCTCATATCTGTCATTGGATTGGTGGCAAAGCGACAGTCATATTAAAAATGTCTCCTACTTTGCTGTTGGAATGCCACAGATGGGAGTTGACAGCATGGCATGAATGGGGTTTGGGCATGCATATCCACATGACTTAGAAAATCCAGTCCTGGGCAATTATTTTCTTTCCTTCCTTTCTTTCCTTCCACCTCCAATATAGACCCCTATCAATCTCTCTGAGTGCTATGGTTGAACCAGTTGTCCTCCTGTTTAATGGGCTGCTGTGGCCATTCAAGACAACTCTGCCCTCTGCCACATAGAAAAAAATTAAAAATGATTTTTCATTTTCTCACGATTTCTAAAACAGTGAATTCAGAGGTTGTGATAACTCGGATTGGATCTAGAAGGAATTTAACCTTTATTAAACAAATGAATAATGTAAACCAAACTACAGGAGACATGTTCATCTTACTGAAAGGAACTGCTATCATTAAGAAAATGAGCACATTAGCTTTTTGGATGTAAATCAAAGAACACAATTATGATAGAAGGGGCGTTGGGTATTGTAGAACATCTAATCCAGTGGTTTCCAATTTATTGGTCACAACTTCAAGAATCAAAGAATCAGAGGAAAAGATCATGGGATCATAGATCTAGAACAAATTGTGATCTTAGGATCCAACTAATGAAACCTCATTCTACACATGAAGAAGCTTAGGTCAAGGAATTTCAGTGGCTTGATCAAGATAACATTAATACTACCTGTCACCTAATTATATATTAAGCACTATCATTTTGATCATAATTTTTTCCACATAGTAAATAAAAATATTTTAGTAAAGTAATTAAATATGAACTAATTAAAAGTGCAATTAACTGTGGAACATCTATTCCAAGGAAGTCAGAACAGAAATAGGGACCTAATATGTATCAAAAATAGAGTAATAATTCTTCTATTAGAAAAAAAAATAGAAGAAAGAACTTAGAGCCTGCCAGCTGGGGAACATCTGAATAAATTATGACATTAATATAATGTATTATTATTGTACAATATGAAGAATTCAGAAAAACATGGATAGATTAATACTGAAATAGACTAGAATTAGAAGGATCCATGAATATGAATTATGGCAAAAATATAATTGAAAATATAATTAAAAGGAAACCAAACTTTGAGTGACTGAAAAAAATAGCCATAGTTCTAATAAGAAATAGATCCTTTATTCTTGGCAAATAGGTAGGAAGTACTAGGTTATTGTTGGCATTTATTCAGTGTATTGAATTTTTTTTTTGTTTAATTGTTTTTCATTGTTACAAAGAAGGGATAAGTTTTCAGAAAAAAAAGGGTGAGATTTTTTTATCTTAAAAATTATCTAAGAACAAAAGATATCAGTAACATGTTTAAATATTATATACATCCTTGTATGTGTTTATATAACACCAAATGTAATAGTTCCCACCATAGAGACTGTTTTTGTGTTTATATTTTAAGAGGGATTAGAATATCAGAAAGAAGAAACTTAACTCTTCTTTGGAGAGAATTAACTATTTTGGCTAAGAGAGACTGTTTGAGGTGCACCTTAAATAATACTTGATATCAAAGAATACTTGATATTCTCTATTTCTGAAAAGACTAAATGAGTTAAATAACATAGTTGAGAGAAATTGAAGAGACATTTTGAAAGAACTGTATTTAACTCTTCCTCTGGAGAAGATAGCCTAAAGAGAATTCTTGAAAGACTTTGGCTGCCATCTTGACAGAGCAGAATGGTGAAGTTACAGTTTCAGTATTTATGAGGAATCAGTAATTGCATTTGATACTCAAAAATGAGTTTGATTGTTATCTTTCTCAGAGTTAATATATCTTTGGAATCTTAACCTATACTTTTGAATAGTCAATAAATTTCATAATCTTAAATACTAATAGTTGCTAAGCCTATGAAATAAAGATTTGATACTAAAGAGGAAAAGAGGGGAAAGAAAGGATCATTTTTATACAGTGAGCTCAGAGCTAATTAATTAATGTTTTTTATTTTAATAATTTATAGGGAAATATCAAAACATATTTCTTGATTAACTTTGAATGCAATATGTGAGAATTAATAGGATAAGTCAAATAGTATAATGAAGTGTAAGGGATTGACATGAACATCATTTAATATATAAAACAACTTAACTGCCCAGACCTTACTTAGGTTACACAGAAATAAAAATGTTGCCACATTCATAACAATTTATCATCAGATATTTTATCAATAAAAATAGATACTAAGTATATATGTACTATCATACAGAAATCTACAAAATATTGTGAAATTAAAATGAGATCAACATAGCCATAGTTCACAATTAAAAAGAGGTCTCAAAGTTTGGAAATAACTTGTTATAGTCTATCCTTTCATTTACAGAGGACAAAAACAAGGCCAAAAAATGACTCAAAAAAAGTGATTTGTCCAAGATATAGCTAAATGGAAAATCTGTCTTATCTATCTACTAAAGCAGACCTAGAATGACCACAACTTGGCAAGACTTTATTAGCCATTAGTTTGACTTATTGTATGCACTAGCAAGTAATAACCTTGCATTTCTTATTAAATGTTCTTGAATTAAAGTGATTCTTTACTTTGTTATGGTGCTTTTATACTTTCAGAGTACTTTCACATTTATCATCTTCCTTTATTGTCCCTATGCCTTATTAGGTAGATAAGGCTGATATGGTATTTTTGACCTTCCATAGATGAGGCAAATAGTATCCTGCCAGATGGTGACATTGAACTTCAGAGTTAGGAAGGAAAGTCAAGAATGGAAAGGCTGAGGAAAAATTGGGAGCATAAGGTGGAGGCTGGGCATGGAAATGGTCCGGACTTAGGAGAAATCAGAACTCATTAGTTAAGGAGGCTTCTGAGAGTCAGCTAGACATTAAGGGATTAGAAGGGACACAGTGGTAGCATTACTAAACATATATCCTAACTAAATCAAAGAAAAAGAGGAGAATTCATATGTACAAAAATGTTTATTACAGCATTTGTTTTGTGTGTGTGTGTAGCAGAGTTTTGGAAACAAAGTAGGTGACCATTAACTGAAAAATGACTCAATGAATTGAAGTATTATGAATAATGGAATATTATTGAACCATAAGAATTGACCAATGTTATTAATTCAGAGAAACCTGAGAAGACTTGATAAACTGATACAGTAAAATAAATGAACCAGGAATAACCATTTATACAATGACCACACTAATATAAGGAAAACAATTTTGAAAACAGAAATCTGATTAATATAGCAACTGATCACAATTTCAGAAAATTAATGGAAAGGCATATCATTAATCTTTTGTAAAAATTAATGTATTTGTGTGACTTCAGGCAAACAACTTAAGCCCAATTGCCTCATCAAAAAAAAAAAAAAAAAGAATTAATATATTTGAGGTATAAAACAAGATCTTCTTAAAAATAAATTTTTTATTGATTTTTTTTGTTTTTTACATCAACATAGTCCTTTCAAATATGCCTCTCCGCCCAGAGAGCCAGCCCATTTGACAAATTCTATTTTTTGAGAGGGGGAAAACCATTTATTGATACATTTTTTTAAAAGTCCAAAAATATGAACAATGTATAAATGTCCATGAGACATATATTTTAATCATGGCCAATGTTGGGTTATTTTGCTTAGTATAGTCATTTGTTATAGGAGAACTTCTAGAGAAATTATGTTCATAACTATCAGAAAAAAGTAAGAAAGGAGCTTTAATAAAATATTTTTAAAAGCACAGGAAAAAATTCAGAAGATGCAAGCTGGGTAATTTTATTACAACCTTGTTAATTTTAATGTATAGGGTTATCCCAAAAATATTAATGTAATTTTAAGCTTCAGAAACTTAAATCTGCACTAAAATTTTTGGAACACTGTGCATTTTCTTTAAAAAAATGTACATAACAGAAATTCTTGGTTTCATCTTCTTGTTTTGGGTTTCATATACTGAAATGTCCATAGTTGCTGATGATTTATTTCTTAATAGGACAACAAGGTTACATAGTGGATAGAACATAGGGCTTGAAGTCTGGAAGACTATTTCCTGAGTTCAGATTTGACCTCAGATACTAGTTTTGTGACTCTGGACAAGTCACTTAACCCTGTTTGCTTCAGTTTCCTCATCTGTAAAATGGGTTGGAGAAGGAAATTGCAAACCACTCCAAATATCTTTCCCCAGAAAAGTCCAAATGGGGTCATGAGGAATTGGACATGACTAAAAATCACTCGATTTCATAATAAACATTTCCTAACAAAAATTTCATAATAATTTAAAAATAATCCAGACACTTGATTTCAACATGAGGCCAGTAATCTAAAGACATTCATATAGCAGGAAATGCATAGAAGCCAAAAGTCTGCGTAGAAAAGGTCAAAAAAGAGAGAGCCAGAAGCCATAGGAAGAATCAGAATATAAGACTAAATAAATAAATAAATAAATAAAATAAAAAGATGTCCTTAACAAAAAAATACCCCATTTACCATGGATACCGAGAAAGACAATCTTCCCTAGCAAAACAAATGGTAAAAGTAGCTTATTGTAGATAATGAATAACAAAATTTTAGACCAGGGACACTATGATCTGGATCATGGTGCTCAAGAAGGTGATGGAAGAATTGCCAAAATTGGGCAAAATAATTCTACTGTACCTTCATTAGTCAATATCCCTCTCTGTGAAGGCAGCCAACATTGCCGGTGAATAAAATAAAACCAATTGAAGGAGCATCCTGATGCTGGTGATATTGCTGTGATCTAATTCCCTTGCTACAATCCTGCCACTACAAGTCATTACACAGGTCATGTGACTGAATTAGTTCATGTGACCTTGTATAAAGTTCATAAAGTTAGCAGTTCCAGAGGCCTGGTCCTTATTACCTTGACAAGATTGCCTTCTCTGGATTATACCATGATGTATTTTATCACAAGATATATGTGTCCTGTCTGATATGTTCCTGTAAGAATATAGACTCTGAAGGACATTCTGTTATTTTGTGTTTGGATGTGAATGCTGGGATGGAATTGTAAAAACTGCACTGCATTGGTAATATTGTTTAAGGAAGAAGACAAATGAAGTGGGTTCAAATTTGACTGATTAAGCTTGTATTTGAGGTTATATCTTTGAGGAACCCCATGTCTTCATTTCCAGACAACTGTCTTCAACTCAAATTCTAAAGGCAGTCTGGTATGTAGTAACTTGAATTTATGAGTCAGAAAAGGACTAGGTTTAATTACTGACTCTAATACTTGCTAATTGTGTGACCCTGAGAAATCCTTTTAAATTATCGTATCCTGTCTTTTTTTCTCTAAAATATGAATAATAACTGTAATCAGTCAATCTACATTTATTGTCCACTGTGATGACAATATAAAATATAAAGTGATGGCCCTACCATCAGGAAGAACTAAGTTTAAATTTGCTCTCAAACATTTACTGTTTGACCCTGGGTAAAACATTTGCAATTCTGTCTGCTTTGTGTATAGGCCAAAAATTTGAAATCAAAGGTATGTTCATCAATTGGGGAATGGCTACATGAACTGCGCTATATGATTGTGATGGAATATTTTATTGTGCTGTAAGGTGATTTCCAAAAAAACTTGGAAAGACTTAAATGAACTGATGCAAAATGAAGTGAACAGAATTAGGAGAACATTGTACACAGTTACAAAATTATACAATAATCAATTGTAAATGACTTAGCTATATTCTCAGCAATACAATGATCCAAGATGATTCAAAAAGACTAATGATAAAGCATGTTATCTACCATCAATGAAAAGAACTGATAAAGTTTAAATACAGACTGAAGTATGCTAGTTTTAACTTTCTTTTATTCTTTTTCTTTTGAGTCTTCTTATATAAAATGATTAATATGGAAATGTTTTACATGACTGTACATGTATTTATTTGTTGTATCTATTTGCTTACCAAATCAGGGATGGGGAAAGGAAGGGAGAAAGGAATATAATTTGTAACTCAAAACCTTAAAAAAAATGTTTTGAAATGTTTTAACATATAATAGAGGAACAATAAAATTTATTAAAAAATTTAAAAGTCCATTTGCTTGTTTCCCAATTACAAAATGGGAATAATAATAGCACTCATTTCACAGGATTCTTATGAAGATTAAAATGAGGTAATTTTTGTCAAGTTCTTAGAACAGGGCATAGCACATAATAGATGCTATCTAAATGCTTATTCCATTCCCTATCTGTCTTCCTATGTGCCAGGATCCATGCTAAGCACTGGTGATACAAAGTATTACAAAAGATAGATCTTGGCTTCAAAGAAGTCACAGTCTAATGGTGGAGATAACATATATACAACTAGTACAAGTCAGCAATATATAGAAAAAATTGAAAATAAATGACAAAGGGAAGAATTCTGAACTACCTAGCTGCCTCTAGATACTACCTTAGCTAACTAAATTTGGCGGGGGGGGATTCATTTATAGAGAACTGGTGATCAAATGGTCATCTTTGTTTTTTGGCCATAGCAACTGGTGAGGAGGGGAAAAGAACCTCCATAAGAGAGGGAATCATTGATCCTAGAAGGACTTTTTGGTTTTGCTTTGTTTTGTTTTGTTTTTAAGAAGTACATCCAAGAGGTAAACCCAAGGAGATCTTAGATGTGACACAATTTTTACTTCTTGAATTTTTCCTTCTGTTGTTGTTGTTCAGTCATGTATGATTCTTTGTAACCTCATTTTGGTGTTTTCTTGACAAAAATACCAGCATGGTTTGTCATTTCCTTCTCCAGCTCATTTTGGAAATGAGGAAACTAAAGCAAACATGGGTAAGTTACTTGCCCAGAGTCACACAGTTAGTGAGGGTCTGAGACCAGATTTAAACTCACAAAGATGAGTCTTTCTGACTTCAGATTTGGCATTTCAATTATTGTGCCACCTACTCTTTCCTTCTGTAATGCAAGCCAAGGACTCAAAGTAAATAGCACCATTTGAACAAGTAAGTCATATTTGAGACCCAACTCCAGCCCACCTAGATTTGGGAGTGTAAAGTCAGTGCAGAAGCAAACAAACAAAATAACTCTCATTTATATAATTCTTTAAGGCTTAAAAAACACTTTCCTCCTGACAACCCTGTGAGGTAGATAGTAAAAATAGAATTATTCCCATTTTACAGATTAAGAGGCTGGGGCTCTCAATAATCACACAGTTAATAGGAGAAAAAGTGAGGATTTCAACCCAGGTCCTCTGGCTCCAAGTCAGTTTCTATTTACTATATCAGTATTAAGAATTGTTTAGTGGCTTACCTAAGTCAAATTGCAAGTTAAGGGAAAGACAAAACTGGAATAACAAAAATAAAATCAATTCATATTTACACAGACTTTTAAAGTGCTTTCACCACAACAAATCTATGTAATAGTAAGGACAAGTATTATTGTCCATACTTTGTCAAGGAGGAAATTGAGTCACTGAAGAGTTAAGAGACTTGATCTTAATTTAGGATTTAAATCCACAGACTTAGGATTTAAACACAGGTTCCCTAAAAAACAAGGACAATTTTCCTTGATTCTCAGTCTATGTACTTTCTACTAAATGGTCTTTTTACTGCTGCCCTACCTGTCTTTCATACCAATCCCCAAGAAGCCTAAGTGACTGCCTGTTTCATTACTCAGACTACTTATCATACAAACAATATTCTCGATGTTACCGAGCCACAAATGGTCTGGGGGAACAGAGGTCCTTGTTGCTTTAATAGTAAATATAAAACAGTTGCAAACTTTAAAACACCACATAAATTTTTGGTCATTAATAGTATTACTTAATAAGTCATTATTATCAATGAATTAATAAAATTCATAAATAATTAATATTTTATTATAGATAATTACCACATAGTTAATATATTAATGTTAACAATAACAACAATGATAATAATAAATCATTAAGAATTTAAAATTAAAACTATTTTAAAAGTATAGACACCAGTTCAGAGACAGCAAATAAATTATTAAAAATAAACTATTCTTTTAAAAGAACTTTAGGTGTGTAGAAATTATATTTTCTCCCAGAAGCCCATCTCAATGGTTTTTTTCACTCTTCCATCATAATTCATTTCTCACATCCAACAAACTCTGGCTTTAATATAAGTTCATTTTATCTTGTTAAATCTTACTGCATGATGCAGGGAAATCTGAAGCTGGTTTTGAGTCAGAGACTCTAAATTTAAATCATACCAATGCCAGTTGTTACTGTGTGATCTTGGGTAAGTCAATAGACTTTTTGGTTTTCTGTTTTTTCCTTTACTAAATAAGAAGATAGCAATGAAACTACTTCAATGATCATTTTGAGCTTTAAAAACATGAGTGGTGGCAGAGTGGATAGAGTGTGGTTTTGATGTCAGAAAAACTCAACATTGTGAGTTCAAGTCTAGTTTCAGACGCTAGCTGTGTAACCCTAGGCAAGTTACTTCACTCTGTTTGCCTCAGCTTCTTATTTATAAAGTGAATTGGAGAAGGAAATCGTAAACCACTCTAGTATTTTTGCCAAGAAAACCCTAAATGAAGGTATGAAGAATTGAAAGAAGAGACTGAACAATAACAAAATGATTCTAAATTACATTCCCATGATCCCTTTAGCCTCTCTCTTTTCATGGTACCCAATATGATTTGTTTGACTATAACAAAACAGAAACTTAATTCTATTAAAATTAACATATCAAGTCTAAGCATGTTAGAATTCTGTCAAATATTGTTCAGTCTCATATGTGATAGTGTTGTTCCTCCAACTGGACTGTAAGGTTCATGAGGGCTTAGAGTGTGTCATATATTTCAACAATATCATTACCTCACTCTACCCTTTCCAAAGCAGGGCTTTAACCAATAATATTTTCTCTTGGGGCAAAAAAAATAATAATTTCCTTATTGGGTAATGAGAGTGAGATAGTGTAGAAAATTATTTGCCTGAAACTATGAAGCTAGTAAATAGCAAAGTCTAGTTTTGAATCCAAATCATCTGATAGTCAGGGAATTCATTCAGGCTATTCACTGCAAGGTCAAATGCTGAAACTTAAATACTTTGGCCACATAATGAGACTCATTGGAAAAGATCTTTATGTTGGAAAAGATTGAAAACAAAAATAAAAGGGAATAACAATAAGTATACATGACCAAACCATTATTTTGCTGTACAAAAAGAATTGGACTCTGAAATATTGTACAATTAGCTTGTGAAGGAAATCAAAAATGCAGGTGGGCAAAAATATAGGGATTGGGAATTCAATGTAATGGTTCTTCGTCATCTCCCAGAGTTCTCTCACTGGGTGTAGCTGGTTCAGTTCATTACTGCTCCATTGTAACTGATTTGGTTCATCTCATAGCTGAGGATGGCCAGGTCCATCAGAATTGGTCATCATATAGTATTGTTGAAGTGTATAATGATCTCCTGGCCCTGCTTGTTTCACTCAGCATCAGTTTGTGTAAGTCTCTCCAGGCCTTTCTGAAATCATCCTGTTGGTCATTTCTTACCGAATAATAATATTCCATAATATTCACATACCACAATTTATTCAGCCATTCTCCAATTGATGGGCATCCACTCAGTTTCCAGAGAATCCTGAACTTCTAAAGACTCTCTGGGTGTAACCTTGGCTACCATCATGCCCCACTGTTTTTTGTTTGAGATCTTGATGCTGGGCTCTGTCTCTCAGTTCCTTGGGTCAATTTAGATTCTGAGGCCCAGTGGAAGTCCTTATTGCATTTTAAACACAGAATTTTGGGTCTTATTCTCTCACCCTGTCCTATCACTCTATCTCTATGTCTACATTGAGCTCTTAGTTGCCGTATTTTTCCATATTGAAAGCATCGGCAAGTCTCTCTAGAAGTCCCTTGCCAAGAGGGACCTTGTCTTCCCATGTTCATTATAGTCTAGGTATAACAAGCATTTGTGCTCACTGTGGCACAGTGTCTTATGATCTCCTCTAAAAGAGCATCTTTGTGTAGTCCCTAAATAATTCTTCTACAAACTTCATTAGCATTTTCCTTAGCCAATTGTTTTATCATAATTCTTGTAGCTGCATTTTCTCCAATGGTTCTTGTGATAGCTGTCTGCAGACATCCCACAAAATCAGCAAAAGATTAATTGGGACCTTGCACTATTTTTGTGAAGGCCTCCCCTCCATCTTTTCCTGGGAGGGTACCCCATGCTTTGATCACAGCAGCAGCAATTTACTCATATGCTGCAAGGGGGTAATTAGTCTGTGCTGAATTGTCCATGGACTGACCTTCACCTGCTAGTTGATGAAAGGTGATTTGTACAATAATTCCAGTTTGCCTATTTCATTGGGCTTGAATCCTACTTAATTCATGATACTCTGAAAGCCACAAGTTTTGTCCAGGTTCTAAACATGTTCTTGCTATGGATTTCCAATCACTAGGGGTTAAGATTTCATAAGCCAAATTCTCTAATAACATCTTAACATAAGATGATGTAGCCCCATAAAGAGTGTAACCCTTTTTCAAATCCTCAATTTTTTTCCAGATCAAAAGGAGTGTATTTTCTCTTTTGTTGGCCTGAAGAACCAAATTCTTTAATTACAGGGTATGCATTTATTAAATCAGGTATATCCTGTCCTTCTTCTTTATCTTTAACTAATGCCTTTTGTAATCTTGTCATAGGCTGCTTTATAGGTGGTGCTGATTGTTTCACTGTCCCTCCCCCTTTTCTTCCTCCCTCCACCCATGAAGGGTTAATTGAGGGGGGAAGGTCATAAGATGGGGAATGCCCTAATGGCTCCAGCTGTGAAGCAGGACTCTTTAGTCTTAACCCTAAATTCACACACTCTTTAATTTCATCAGCTTTGTGCTTCATTCCATTCTTATCTGACTCTTCATCCTTTTCACTTAGTTTGTCTGGATCCTCCCACTCCTACTCTTTCTTTTTTTTTTTTTTTTTTTCTTATTCTAAAACTTATATAATTTCTTAAAGCCAGTTGTATTAAGTTATATGTGTAAAGTATTTCTTTAGAAATTGAGTCAGGTCCATTATCATTGTGGTATTCACATAGTTACTCTCCTACTAATTTCCACTCCTCTGGATCTAATTATTTTTTCTTAGTGACGCAAAGAGATGCTTATTGTAATGTTTCTAAAAGTTCAATGATCTGATCTCAAGTTACAAACAAACCTTGGTTTTTCATAAGTCTAATAATGCTCTCTACACATTTTCCTTGAATTGGAAAAGAAGGCTGTTTTCTAAACATCTGTCCCATTTCATCTAAAATACTAGTTTAGCCCTTTACAAAGTTTCCTTCTTGTACTCACTCTAATTTCTGGGTTACAGATGAAGGTTCTTGGCCCCACATTCAGGCACCAAAATATAATGTTCTTGGTTCGGTTTTCCTGGGGTCTCTGAGGGCAGCTTTAGTTTCAGTTTATTAATCACCATGACAATAGCCAGGTGTTAAAGTCCACATCCTTTATTATCTCCTTCAAAGTCTTGTCCCCTTGCCTGGGGCTTTGGCTATCTTTCTTGGAGGCCTTCTGGAGTCTTGGTTTCAGTGGAGAAGCAAAGGAGGAGAGCTTACCACCATGCTGGTGTGAGATGGAGTGAATGAATCTAAAAGGCTTGTGCTTCAGCCTCCAGTTTGCTGGTTTTCTCTAGCTCTCTCTCTCAGCCTCTGAGAGCTTAAGCTCTTGCTTCCATTTCTCTTGTCTTCTCTGTCTCTGAATCTGGCTGAGTTTTCCAAGCTTATATGTTCTCTTATCATAGGTGTGAATCTTGTAGAACTATATTAAATACTAAGTACATGTACTGAACTAGGGAACTATTAAGCACCATGCTAAACTAGATAACGATTGTCTCATCAATTCTACTTAGTTAGTACTTTGTAAGAAGTTCAGAGCTCTGGGCTATAATACTTCTGCTCACCCCCTCTCCTAGCTGGTAGGTAGTCCAATACTTGTTAAATATGTTAACATACATGTTAAATCCTATATATATATATATATATATATATATATATATATATATATATACAATTATCTTGCTGCACAAGAAAAATCAGATCAAGAAGGAAAACAGAAAAATTGAGAAAGAAAACAAAAATGCAAGCAAATAACAATAGACAGAGTGACAATGCTATGTTGTGGTCCACACTTTGTTCCCACAGTCCACTTTCTGGGTGTAGATGACTCTCTTCATCACTGAACAAGTGGAACTGGTTTGAATCATCTCAATGTTGAAGAGAATCACGTCCATCAGAATTGATCATTGTATAGTCTTATTGTTAAGATGACAGGAAACAATAATGACCAATGTTGGAAAGGATGTAGAAAAACCGGGACGATGATATATTGTTGGTGGCACTGTGAATGGATTCAACCATTCTGGAGAGCAATTTGGAACTATGCTCAAAAAGTTATCAAACTGTGCATAACTTTTGATCCAGCAGTGTTTCTACTGGGATTATATCCCAAATATATCTTAAAGGAGGGAAAGGGACCCACATGTGCAAAAAGGTTTGTGGCAGTCCTCTTTGTAGTGGCAATAAACTGGAAACTGAGTGGATGCTCATCAATTGGAAAATGCTGAATAAATTATGGTATGTGAATGTTATGGAATATTATTGTTCTGTAAGAAACAACCAGCAGGATGATTTCAGAGAGGATTAGAGAGACCTACATGAACTAATGCTAAGTGAAATGAACAGAACCAGGAGACCATTATACACAGTAAAATATATCTCATGAGGAGACAAAAAAGACCTTTTGAAATTGAGGGAAAGAAGGGAGAGGGATGAGCATTGTGCGAATTTTGCTCTCATCAGATCTGGCTCAAAGAGAGAATATCACACACATTTAGCTTCACAGAGGAGCTTGTGTCATCCTATAGGGAAGTAGAAAGGGAAAGGGGAAAGGGAAGGTGATGGGTAATACAAGGGAGAACAGAATTAGAAAGGCAAATGTTTAAGAAAGAGGGAGGGGCTGCAAAAGAGGAGTACTGTTTGAGGGAGGGGGTGATCAGTGACAAAATACTGGGGAGGAGGGAAAGGGAGAAAGGGAAAAGATATGTATAATTTCAGGTAAACAAAAAGACAGGAAATACAGAGTTAGTGATTTTATTTGTGAATGTGAATAAGGTAAACTCTCCCATAAAGTGGAAGTGAATAACAAACTAAATTACAAGACAGATTCTACAATTTGTTGTTTACAAGAAATTCATTTAAAGGAGAGTGATTCAGTTAGACTAAAGAAAAAAGGCTGGAGCAGAATCTATTATGCTTCAGCTGAGGTTAAAAAAAAAAAGCACAGGTAGCAATCCTGATCTCAAATCAAGCAAAAGCAAAAGCGGATCAAATTAAAAGAGATAAAGAAGGAAACTACATCCTACTTAAAGGAGCGGATAATGAAGATAGATAATGAAGAAATATCAATACTAAACACAAATGTACCAAGTGGTATAGCATCCAAATACCTAGAGAAGCTAAGAGAATGCAAGAAGAATTAGATAGCAAAACTATACTAGTAGGGGATATCAACCTTGCTCTCTTAGAACCACATAAATCAAAATAAATAATAAAGAAGCTAAGGAGGTAAACAGATTCCTAGAAAAGTTAGGGATGATAGACCTTTGGAGAAAATTAAATGGAGACAGAAATGAATATATTTTTTTTCTTGGCAGTACATGGAACTTATACAAAAATTGACGAGGTATAAAAACCTCAAAATCAAATGCAGAAAGGCAGTGATTGTAAATTCATTTTCCTTTTCAGATCATGCTGCAATAAAAATGACATGCAATAAAAGGCCAGGGGAAAATAGATAAAAAATTAATTGGAAACTAAATAATCTAATCCTAAAGAATGAGTGGGTGAAACAACAAATCATAGACATTATAACTTCATCCAAGAGAATGACAACAATGCAACAACATACCAAAATTTGTGGCATGAAGCCAAAGTGGTTGTTAGGGGAAATTTATATCTCTAGATAAATAGAAAAAGAGAAGATCAATGAATTGGGCTTGCAACTAAAAAACTAGAAAAAGAAACAATTAAAAATCCCTAATTAAATATCAATTAATAAAATTGAAAGTAAGAAAACTATTGAATTAATAAATAAAACTAAAACTTGGTTTTATGAAAAAAACCCAACAAAATAAACCTTTAGTTAATTTGATTAGAAAAAGGACAGAAGAAAATCAAATTATTAGTCTCAAAAAATGAAATAGGAGGACTTTCCACCAATGAAGAAGAAATTATTGCAATAATTAGGAGTTATTTTGCTCAACTATATGTCAATAAATTTGACAATCTAAGTAAAATGGAGGAATACCTACAAAAATATAAATTGCCAGATTAACAGAAGAGTAGAAATAAATTCCTTAAATAGTCTTATTTTAGAAAAAGAAATAGAACAAGCTATTAATCAATTCTCTAAGAAAAAACCTCATTCAAGCCATTCTCCAATTGATAAATGGTCAAAGGATATGAACAGAATTTTTCAAATGAAGAAATTGAACCCATTTCTTTTTTTTCCTTTTTTTTATTATAATAACTTTTTATTGACAGAACCCATGCCAGGATAATTTTTTACACCATTATCCCTTGCACTCACTTCTGTTCCGATTTTCCCCCTCTCTCCCTCCACCCCCTTCCCTAGATGGCAAGCAGTCCTATATATGTTGAATATGTCGCAGTATATCCTAGATACAATATATGTGTGGAGAACCAAACAGTTCTCTTGTTGCACAGGGAGAATTGGATTCAGAAAGTAAAAATAACCTGGGAAGAAAAAAACAAAAATGCAAACAGTTTACATTCATTTCCCAGTATTCTTTCTTTGGGTGTAGCTGCTTCTGTCCATCATTGATCAATTGAAACTGAATTAGGTCTCTTTGTCAAAGAAATCCACTTCCATCAGAATACATCTTCATACAGTATCATTTTTGAAGTATATAATGATCTCCTGGTTCTGCTCATTTCACTTAAGCATCAGTTCATGTAAGTCACTCCAAGCCTCTCTCTATTCATCCTGCTGGTCATTTCTTACAGAACAATAATATTCCATAATATTCATATACCACAATTTACCCAACCATTCTCCAATTGAAGGGCATCCATTTATTTTCCAGTTTCTAGCCACTACAAAGAGGGCTGCCACAAACATTTTGGCACATACAGGTCCCTTTCCCTTCTTTAATATCTCTTTGAGATATAAGCTCAGTAGTAACACTGCTGGATTAAAGGGGATATACACAGTTTGATAACTTTTTGAGTATAGTTCCAATTTGCTCTCCAGAATGGTTGGATCCATTCAAAACTCCACCAACAATGCATCAGTGTCCCAGTTTTCCCACATCCCTTCCAACATTCTGCATTATCTTTTCCTGGCATCTTAGCCAATCTGAGAGGTGTGTAGTGGTATCTCAGAGTTGTCTTAATTTGCATTTCTCTGATTAATAATGACTTGGAACACTTTCATATGAGTGGTAATAGTTTCAATTTCATCATCTGAAAATTTTCTGTTCATATCCTTTGACCATTTATCAATTGCAGAATGGCTTGGAAACCATTTCTAATCATGTGAAAAGGCGCTCTAAATCACTATTGATCATAGAGACAACTCTGAGATACCACTAAACCCCTCTCAGATGGCTAAGATGACAGGAAAAGATAATGACAAATGTTGGAGTTTGCAAAAACTGGGATACTGATACATTGTTGGTAAAGCTGTGAATTGATTCAACCATTCTGGAGAACAATTTGGAACTATGATCCAGCAGTATTTGTACTGGGCTTGTATCCCAAAGAGATAATAAAAGAAGAAAAGTGACCTACATGTGCAAAAATGTTTGTAGCAGCTCTTTTTGTAGAGGCAAGAAGCTGGAAACTTGAGTGGATACCCATCAGTTGGAGAATGGCTGAATAAGTTATGGTATATGAATGTTATGAAATATTATTGTTCTATAAGAAACTATCAGTAGAATGATTTCAGAGAAGCTTTGAGAGACAGGTATGAACTGAGTGAAATGAACAGAGACAGGATTTCATTGTAAATGGCAATAATAACATTGTACTATGATCAATTCTGATGGATGTGGCTCTTTTCAATAATGAGATGATTCAAACCAGTCCCAACTGTTCATGAAGAGATGAAGAGAGCCATCTACATTTAGAGAGAGGACTGTGAGAACTGAATGTGGATCACAATCTAGCATTTTCACTCTTTTTGTTGTTGTTTGTTTGCATTTTACTTTCTTTTTTTTCCTTTGTGATGTGCTTTTTCTTGAGTGCAGCAAGACAATTGTATTAATATGTATGCATATATTGGATTTTATATATATTTTTACTACATTTAACATATAGTGGATTACTTGCTATCTAGGCGAGGGCTTAAGGGGAATGGAGGAAAATTGGAACACATGGTTTTGTAAGGGTCAGTATTGAAAAAATTATCTGTGCATTTGTTTTGAAAATAAAAAGCTTTAATTAAAAAAAAATAAAATTGCAGATTGGGCTGTTGTCCCCAAATGCTTCATTCAAACCTGGATCCTTAAAAATGTAAGAGCACCATTTAAGATGATAATTTTATACAAATATATACACACATATACACATATATACATATACACATATGTCTTCTTCCAAGATGCAAGAGAAAAAAATTAAAAACATTATGAGAACAGGACTATCTCTGTTATCTTGTTTTATATCGGCATGGTCCCCAAGATGGTTTCAATAAGTATTCAGAAGCTGAGATTACATTCAAATACTGACATTGTTATTATTATGTTTATAATTATCCCATTTGTCTAATCTTTTGCCATTATTTTTAATAATGCTATTTCACAAAATTTTCACAAAATTGACTGTAAGCTAATTAACATGAGCAATTATTCACATTATTTAATGTAGTTCCTTCTGGTCAACAGATGTATGCTAAAGTAGAAGTCCAACCAGTACTTTTTTTCTCTGTGCCATGCCAATTCTGCTGGGTCAGACAGGAAAAACCTTGGAGGCAAAAAAATATTTAATTCTTCAGAATTGACTACAGGGACCAGTAAAAGTTTTTGATTGGCTGACAAAGCTCCAAGACACACAAAAAAGTCTTCTCTTTAGTCTTACTTTGTTCGACAGTTTTGAGCCTCTATGATTTTAGAGAATTCCATTTATTTGAAAGCTCAGAAAGTTAGCAGGTTCTGGATCCAAAATACCTTTAATACAACTACACTACTGCTTCATAGAAATCAATTCTATCTAGGGCTCAAAATTTAACTTGCCTTTGTTTTGGCCTTTCTATAGGGATGCTGCTTTGGTGAATCAAGATGAAACAGAGCCTGAGTCTATTGCCTCTTTCACCTTACAAGTAGTTTCAGCTCAATATCTTTCTAAATGCAATTATCTAGAATTTTGGAATACTCATCAAATTTCAGATCATTTCTCATCCTGACAGGATCTTGAAATCCCCTGCCCATGACAGAAAGTGGCTGCATTTTTGATTGCTGATTAATACTGAAATTAACTTGTATTTAGAGACAGATTCAAATTTAATATCATGACACTGATTTTTTTTCTTTAAGTAGTGAATATGGAGAAACATCTCTTTGTCACCAGTGAAATATTATTCACTCATTTACAATTCCAAAACTCTTGCAACTCTGTCATGCTGGTGAGAATGAAGACTGTAGCATTGATGGACAGTGTGATGCTTTTGACATTTCTAATGCTAGTTACCAACTCAATTGCAATGTTTTCATTCTTGTCTTTCCAGGTCAAATGTGTTTGTGATTGGTTTAATGCCAAAATGAGCACCTAAATTTGATTACTTAAAAATAAAACTCTAAGTTCTGTTCCATTGCCACTGTGAGTAAAAAGAATACAGATGGATATTTACTTCTCATAGTCTCAGAAGGAAACCATTAAAGTGTCATCATTTTAGGGAGACTAATCTGTATTTCAAGTTTTCCTGAAATACCCTCCTTAGTATGCATGATTTACTGGTAGAGAGTTGAGAAAAGGATGAAAATTTTTTCTGCAGGCTAACTGTATCTTAGACCTGGAAGGCAACTAAGTATTGTCCATTTTTTACAGATGAAGAAGCTGAGTATCTGAGAAGTCAAGTAAGTTGTATCACATAATACAAAAGTGGACAAAATGATTGCCTGATCTCAGGCATACTGATTATAATGCCATTTTTCCTTTACTATGCTGACTTTCTGAATTTGCTCTAGATCAGATTTCTTAATTTGGGTCCCTGAACCCCTTGAAATTGTTTGTCACTAGATAAGTTTAAAGGGAATCTGTGAATTTGGATATGGAAGATATGGATTTTTTTTTCATTAACCTTTGGTTTCTTATGAACTCCTTTGGATTTTATATTATGCTTTTAAAAACATTACTCTGAGGAGTCCATAGTCATTATCACACTGATCAAAGGTCCAATGATACAAAGATAGGATAAAAATTCTTGGATCTACATGGTCAACAAACTTCATTTTCTAGCAGGATGCTCTGGAACCTTCTGGTAACTAGAACTGTTATGAATTTGGTATAGGAAGATCCACCTTTCAAACTAATGCCCATTTCAAACATCTGAATTATACATCCATCAACTTACCATTTGAAAATCAGAAGGGGGTAGGAATAGCATATGAAGATAAATGGCACTTTAAACTAATAATTGACAGCATGTGGCAAGCAAGGAAAATCATCAACCAGAGAACAAATGTTTTAGTTTTTTTCCTATATCTGATCGCCTCATTTTTCTAACTTGCCTCCTTGATTTTCTGTATTTAGTATTCTCCTTTTCTTTTGTGAGATTTTCTAGCAAAGCCTGAATGACCACTTGTTCAGAGTGGCTACATTACAAATGTCTTTCCTTTATATATTTCATAGACCCCTTTGGAAGTCTAGTGAAGTCTATGAACTCCTTTTAGGAATGGTGCTTTTAAATGCATAAAATAAAATACAAACTAATTACACTGAAATACATTAACAGCAATATTGTGTTAAGAACAATTTTGTGTGAATAAATCATTTTGACTATTATAAACATTCAAATTAACTACAAAGAACATATGAAGGAAGATGCTATTTGCATATATTGATAAATAGAAGTATATATGGAATGGTTTTATATATTTGCGTCTAATGGCAGCCATCATTAGGATAAGGAAAAGGAAAGGAAAAAAATGAAAAAGAATGAAAATATAATTTACATATTAATTTTATTATATATTTAAAAGCAATAGCAAATTGTACATAATAGATTTTCATTGTTCTATGCTATGAAAATGCTTTATTTCATAAATTAAAAATAAATAAAAATTGAAATATAATTATTAAAATATTAAAAAAATCAAGTTCACTAACTCAGGGTTGAGAATCCCTGGATTGGATGATCTCTGGGATCCTTTTTAACTCAAAGATCTGTGACTGATGGCTCAATATCCAATGTTCTCTATTTCTAAAGACTGTTTTCCCTTCATTTTGATGACTTTCACCTTGCTCTGCACTTCACAGCATCTAATAACACCTCTTCCGATACTGAACCACTACGCTGCCTTCTCTGCTATGGTTTAGAGGCTATTTAACCAAGGATTGTTTAGCTAAGTTCCTAAACTTCCATAAGGCATTAAATGAAGGACATTGTAACTCTCACCAAACCTTCCATGTTTTTTCCAGCATCCAAACTTTTCTACTATACTTTAGACCACATCTACCTATTCTTCAAATGTTATAATACTCTGATAGTGGCACATGTTTCTGACTGTGACCCTGTGACTCCTGGGCTTGACTCCTGAGCTTAATCTCTGTTTATCAACTGTTGGTTCTACAAGAGCTTCCTAGTACTTCTGAGCTTTCCCAAATAGTGGACTTCTGGTCCCTATTCTTCCCAAATGTCAAACTTTAAAAAGCTTAAGACCTTTGAACTCAGAGCTTCTTAAATCAGAGATTAGATTTTGTTTTGCTTTGTTTTGCATCCTTAATGCAGTGTCAAAATGCAGACATTTAATAAATGCTTTAATTTAATTTAATTTTTATTTTTAAATTAATTTAAAAAAATTTAATTTAATTAATTAATTTAAATTAATAAAGTAAATTTTAATTTAATTTAATAAATAAGTAAAATAGTCAACTATTCCAAAAGATACAGTTTTGCAGATGATATGATTGTATACTTAGAGAGCCCCAGAAATTCTACTAAAAAGCTATTTGAAATAATTCATAACCAAAAGAGACAGTTTGTTTCAATACTGTTTCTCAGGAAATCGTTTTAAATTCTTTCCCCCAGTTCTTCTTCCTCAATTCGAATATAAGTTTCTTGATGACCGAAAATTTTGGTTTTTTATACTTATATTTCCACTACTTAATGAAGTGCCTAGCATATATTAGCTACTTAATAAATAATTATTAATTCACTGATTCCAGTTAAGTTCCTTTGTCTGCCACAGACCTACATAACCTTTATAATGTCACCAGACCAATCTAGACATGACACAAGTGTGTTTAGTTACCAAACATTAAAATGAATTGATCATAAGGCAGTTCTAACAGGAAGGTAGCCCCACTGCATGAGTTCATGAATTGCCATGAGCCTCTAGAATATGTCATCCTCTTCTCACTCGTACCATTGCATCTGCCCTTTGCTTATCCAAGAGATTCCCAAAGAATAGTTGGTCTTGGTCACTATTTCCCATTTATATCCTGCTAAGGATTTATCACATTATATACTCTCTCATATGAAGGAAAAGAAGAGCAGGGTGTTGGTAGTTGTTTTATAATTTCAAGAGGGAAATGAGATCCAAATCTTTAGCTTCTGAAATTTGGAATGAAAAGAAACATGCAATGTTTGTTAAAGGCCAATTGATTTCTATTTAACAATCCTATATTCCAATAAATTCTAGGGCATGTTGTTTCAAGCCAAACAAGACAGAAACATATATCTGAAACCCACAGATGGACTTATTATAAATTGTCTACTACAATAAAACCCTGATTAACACTGATGGGAGGGAAATAGGAATGCCATTGAGTTTAAATCTGTGGTTTATTCATAGTGAACCAGAAGCTCCTTTTGATTTCAAATCTTGAAGATGAAAATGTTCTCAGAATATTTGATTATGCTTTTCTGGCTTAATAAGTAAAGTTCAAGTAACAGAATTAATATCTTTGATGACTGAGTCATTATGCTAAATTAAGAGAACATTGGAGTTGGAATCTACAACCTGGATTCAATGCTGTTTTCTGCTGCTCATCTCTGACAAGTCACTTAATCTTTTTGGTCCACAGACTCCTCAAAGGAGTCAGCTAGATGAACTCTTTGATTTCTTCTGCTGATCCTAATCTAAATGATCCTAAATTTTCAATCCTTAAGGATATCTATCAATCTACTTCACAAAATAGGAGGCACATAGTGGGTACTCAGTCAATACTTGTTGATTGAATGGCTATCGAAGTCATTTTGTACTATGCCATGTACGGAAAAGGCAGAGAGAATTTAGGCTATTTACATTTGATATGTACTCACAAAAATATGTTGAATTGAATTATCATTTCCCTCCTCCTAAAAAGCTGAAAGCATCAATAATTCTAAGAACAACAATTGAACAGTTTTTGTCATTTGGGTTCTGGTTAATCAAAAGCATGGGGTACATTTTTATTGAGACCAGGAACGGTTGGTTCATGGAAATATAATGGGAGGGGAAATTATTCTTCAGTATATGAAGTGCATCATTTGATAACATTTTCTCTTTAAGGAACTAAGTAGAGTATGACAGACACATGGAAACCTAACATCAGAGGAGGCAAAGCCCCAAGCTTGTGTTGAGCTTGTCAAACTGTCATTCAGCTGTCAATTTGCTCTTGTTTATTTGGTTTAGCCTCAGCTTCCTTGACCCTTTAGCTTGTCCTAATGATTTCTTGATTCAACTTTTGCCCTTGGCTCATATTCCTAAATTATGATTCAGTCTCTTCTCTTGATTTTCTAGCCCTCTTCCTTACAGACCAAAGATTTCATGATTATTCATAAGAATGTTGGGCATTTAATGGGTAGAGTAGGTTTCTCCAGTTGGTTGATTATTTTCTCCTGTGTAGTCTTATCCAGAGATCTAACTAGAGTGGGATGGCTTTATCCCATCACTTTACTCCAGGGTATCAAAATGTAAAGGACATTGACACTATTTAATACTCTTTTAGCAGGTAGAAAAAAAAATAAAAGTATACCCGTATAAATACCTAAATATACCTGTAGTTGTTTCTTCAGACCCTTAAGGGGCCAACATTGTGCACTCACTTTCAGCCACATACCTCAAATTGTGGGTCTTTTATTTTATTTTATTTTTTAACATTTAACACAAAATTTATTCAATAATAACGATTGGTCTTTAGAGTGTGAAATACATGAACATTTCATGCTACTTGCCATAAGTTGTGAAATTATCATGTAAAACTCTGTTCTTGTCTCCTCCATTACTAAATATAGATGACTAGCCAGCTCTAAACTCAAGAAACAATTTACCCTGGTATAGCTGCTCCTCAGAGTGGCTTAGACTAATTACTACAGGTAAACCAGATTGTGAACTTCAGCCTCAGATTCTGGTGTCTCCTAGGTAAGACACTTCTTTCCCATTCCTGAAGAATCATCATTCTCCCTTGAATATCTATCAAAATAAAATCAGAAACTTTATTGAAACTGAGAAATTCATGAAAGATCATAACTTAGAGAAAGAAGGGACATTAAAGTCAAAAAGCATATTATGGACTAGGCTTTTTTTTTTAAACAAGAAAACTGAAGTTGAGAGAAATTAAATGATTTGCCCAAGAATAGGTAGCAAGAAATGGAGGCAGAATTTGAACTTGGGTTTTCTGATTCCTAACATAGTAATCTTTTTATGTACTATGCTGCCTCTCTAAGATAATAACAGGCTTATTCTTTCCAATCAATTTACATTTTAATAGGTTAAGAAATGAATCTCTTTAAAGGGAATTTCAAACCTCAGACCATGGGAAAGGTTGGGGGAGCATCCAAAGGCTCATTACTGATGCCTCTGTCATCCATCCTGGTAAATGCTTGCAGTCTCTGGCCCTGGTTGTGCCACCGTGCCAATGATCTACAAATAGCCCGACTTATCTGTCTGCTTGATTACCATATATCTCTTTACTCAACAAACATCTAGATTTACATTTATTTAGCAAGGCTTATAAGTACCTTTTCTGTGCAAGAACAGGCTATGGGAAATATACGAAAAAAATAGGCAACTTTCCAAGAGCTTAAGGTCAAGTAAAGAAGATCAAAAAAACTAGAATAAAATAAATGCATAAAAATAAATGAAATTTTATAAGATTTTTGGGGAAGGGAGGAGAAAAAGGGAGGGAGAGATCATTTCTCCTAGGAAATAAAGTAAAGCTTCCTAGAAGAGCTGGTATTGGAACTGGGTCTTGAAGATTGAGGAGGATCCCAAAAGATGAAAAAGAAAAAGATCCAGAGCCCTGCAATTGGCAAAGAAGTAAAGACAATCTTTACTTCTGACATATACATGTCATATACATGACATATTCATAGAAAACAGCTGTAAAAACAAAGATCCTGAGCTGATGCATATGGGAAAGTACATAAAATAATACTTAGAAAGTCCTAGATTTCTAACTATAAATTCTCATACCACTCTGTCCTCTAACCTCCCTTCTCTTTTTCTCTCCTTTCCTTTTTCTTTCTCTATCTTCCTTTCTTCTTCTTCTCTCCCCTCTTTCTTCCTTCCTTTCTTCCCCTTTCCCAACTTCTCTTCTATCCTCTCTTCTTCCATTTCTCCTTTCTTTCTTTCTCCTCTCTCCTCCTTCCTCCCTCTTTATTCTCCCTTCTTTTTTCCCCCTTTTCTTCTCCTTCTTTCCTCTCTTCATCCCTCTCTCTCTCTGTCTTCCTTCTTCTTTCCTCTTCTCTCTCTCACCCTTTCTTTCTACCTCAACCATTTTATTCCTTCCCTCTTTTCATTCTCTCTCTCTCTGTCTCTGTCTTTTTTCTCCCCTCTCTTTCACACACACACACCTAAATACAGACACACACACACACACACACACTCCCTCTTCTCTCTCCTTTCTGAAAATTAAAAGCTATATATCTTTTGCCAAAGTTCTTTTGACATATAACTCTGATATTCTAAGCCTAAGGCTAGCTTTGTGTAGGGAAATGATATATCACCATCCAAGACAGCAATGTAGTTCCAATATTTAAACATTAGTCAACATATCTTTATGCAGGGGTACCCCATTTAACATGGTTAATTAGTTCTATACTAACCCCATCTTCTCCTCTCACTTCCCCTCAAGAAAAATAAAACTCTAATTGAAATGATCCTCCTTATGGGAGCAGTCCAATGGAAACAGAAACTGATTTATAAAAGGGAGACTTGCTCCTGAAAGAGCAGGGAAAATAATGGAAAAGCTGCACCCAAGAATGCCCTAGGGCTGAGCCCAGTAGAGCCAGAGATGGGGAACTAAACAATCTGGACCTAGGGAAGTGCTTAGTCCACAATAGTGAAAAAGAAACCATTAGAGAGATAGAGCCTATATAGGAAAGAGGATTCTGGGACTTAGTTGAGAGATATCAGGTCAATTGTGAGATGCAGTGAGATGCAGATCATGGGGTGGTAGAACCATAGATTTATATCTGGACTCCTTCATATAAGGACTTATTTAAAGTCATACTCACAAGCAACAGATTCATAATATGAAATCAGGTCTTCTGATATTAAATCCAGGATTCTGTAACAACAGAAATGAAAAACCAATCAGACATATCTAAAGAAGACCTTCCCTTCTCCCACTGAGATCCCTAATCCTTTCTCTAAATTTTCTGAGATGCTCTGGTACTTGGAATGAATATGTATCCAACAATCCTATTCATTGAATTGGAGATATATTATTGGAATGATATGCTAAGGTCCAGGAGAAGCTTTTTACATGACCATCATTAAATCAGTCTTTTCTACTTTGTCATAAAGACCATCAGGACTGGATTCCTTCCAAGTTGGTATGGAACTGCTCATGACTACTCTTTGGAACCAGTCTTTCAATCATATCTGAATCCATGCTCCCTTTTTGTGATGATTGCTTCCCTTATTAATCATTGATTAATCCAATCAATCAATCAACATGAATTTATTAAGCAATTATCATATCACTAGGACTGTGCAGGGCACTAGAATATATGCAAAAAAATCCTTACTGTTAAAGTTTATTAACTATCCATTTAATAATATATAGTACAAGAGTTTCTATCATCCATGGGTAATGGTCAGTGGAGGTAAAAATATAGTAAATGAGACAACCTCTGCTCACTAGGGTCTTACATTCTAACCAGAGACAACAAGGATATAAACATACATATATACATATACATATGTATATTATATACACACATACAAATATACATGTACATATATATGACTATATATAAAATAAATACAAAGTTTTTAGAAAAGTAGGGTACTAGCAGTTGAGGAGACTAGGAAAGACTTCCATAGTAATGTTTAGACTATATTCTGAAGGAAGAATGGAATGATATTTGGTGGAGTTCCTTGACTTCTTGGGTCTACAAATTATTCAGTTTTCATCACCTCCTCCTCTCCTTCACATCAATCATATATAGAATTGGTTATTCTCAAATCACTATCAGTCATAAATATTCCACTTACATGTGAATGTAACTTTGAAATTTTTTTTATCTAATTTTTATTATTTCACCTTATCCATGACTTATAGACTCTAACCTGTTTCTCTTCCTCAATGTGATCTCCAATACCTATACTCCTCAGTTCTTATCCTAATTTTCCATATACTGACTATACATTCTTCTCTTCCCCATTTCAACTCTGGTGAACCAATTCAATCAGTATACTATCTCTTTGATAGTCTTTGAATCCTTTCCCCCTTTGTCCCATCACCATTCATACCTTATTAAACTCCAACCATTGATTATTCTAACCCAAATACTTTCTTTGCTCCTATCCATGTGCTGTTGAATAAAGATGTAAAGGATAACAAAACCATGGTTCTTATAGAAGGTACAAATTTAACTATCTAATCTCACCTGGGCTCTTAGTACAGCAAGACAATAATTCTTTTCTTCCCTACTTGAATTGTTATCCCACTCTCCACAAATGCTGGTCCAAATTTTTCATCTCTTTTCAAAGTTTCCTTAATGATTTTCCTCCCATCTCTTTTACTGAGGCCTTAGATTGGGGTATTGACTATCTCCAAGGGCTACTTTTCAACTCTTCTAAATTTCTTTTTTTTTTCTTCTAACCCTCTAAATGTTTACAGGTATTTTTAGCACAGTGTCTCCTTTGCTCCAGCATCAGACAAAACCAGTTTCTTGCCATGAATCCTTAAGCCCATTCTTTTCTGCCTATTTCAACAGATTGTCCCTAACATGATTGCCACTTTTTGTCTTATCTTTAATCCCTTCTTATATATTGACTATTATTATGCTGCTTAAAAACATGCCCATATCTCTTCTTTCACTTAAAACAATAACAACACAACAACAAACAACAATGACAATTTAACAACAGCAAAAAACTCACTTGCATCTACTATTCCCAATAATTATTATCCTATATCTTTCATTCACTTCATATTTAAACTTCTTTAGAAAACTACCTGGTGTTCCACTTCCTACTCATTTTCTTCTAAACCCTTCTGGTATTCCACTTCCTACTCATTTTCTTTTAAACCCTTTGTAGATAATCCAGAGAAAATCTTAGAAGTGTGTGAAATTGAAATTTTATAAACTTTAAGTAAGATGGTTTTTTTTAACAGAAGATTCTTTGCCTAGATGAAAGTTAAAAAAAAAAAAGATCTACTATTATTCTGAGAGTACTCTGCTTGGCTTTTATTGGTTGAATGTGGTGACTATGATAAAGGGTTGTCAGCATGCCCTTAACAAAGAAAGATTTTAGCCAATTCTACCTTAGCAGACTAATGCTGAAATAACTGGGCTGACCTTGATAAGATGAGAGTCTGACAATGACTCTAAAATAATAGAAGTAATATTCCCAGATTGTTCCTATCATATAGAAATTCCTGTGAAACAAAGTACCCATTTAGAAATAGGAATGGGGAACAATGAAAAACAATTGTTCAGAAGAGATGTTTTACCCAAATAGGAAGTCCAGATAGTGAGAGCTTCATATTGTCATCAGAAGATGGGTTTCCTGTAATATTGGAGATGTCAGATGCACCGCCACAATGCACTTCATATATTATCCCTTTGTGTCTCCATTCTATCCACTAATTGCTGCTATATTTGTGGGAGGCTGTGTCCTGTATTTGTAGGGGAATACTCTATTGCATATCTTCTTATCATGCTATTTCATCAAACCTTTTGATTTGAACTAATTGTGTGCTCAGGGTAACTAAAGTCAAAGAGAACATTAGCAATTGAAGTTAGAAGTTATCATTTAGAGTGGATAAGGATCTATAAAATATCTTGAATTTAGTATAGCTATCATGGGGATTCCAAATATGGGGGAAAGGGTATTTACACTATGATTCCACCTCAGACAAGTTCCTAGAATAAGCCATCTAACCTAATGATTTCCCTTTCAACCAACCATTTGAACAAATGCCAATGTTATTTTGCTCCGTATGAAGGGCTATGTATTCTTTTGCTTTATTTGAAATAATTTCAAGTCCAGGCTGGCTAGAATAAGGTTCCCTCTGGTTTCCCGTTTCTTTGTACCAGATGTCACAATACAGGGTTAATAACGCTCTCCCATTTTCCCACACCCAGGAGAGTCAGAAAGTACGGAGATAAAATTAAAGGTGAGAAATAGAAAAATGATCCTTTCCTATTCCTTGTCTATCTCAGGACCACCAGGAGTAGCAAGGCTAACAAGGCCCAGTGTCTCTTGGTTTGCCTAGAGTACAAAGCTGAGAAATGGATTTTTATCCCTCACTACATCCTATTTTGTATGGGAAATCTTTGCCTTGCCCACGGCCACAGTGTTGACAGGGCACACTTCCCTGCAGCTCAGTCCCTGTAAGGAACCCTCATTCAGTGCTTTTATCTGAAGAGTTCCTTTGCCCTTTCAGACCTCACTGGTTTATAGCTGACATTCTCCCTGTCATATCACTTACACTCTGATCAGAGGTGTTTATCTCTCTCTTTTTTTTAAAGTGATATTGTTACTGTGTAATTTACTTACTTGGTCGGCTTCAGCTCGGAGGCTTGCACTTTGTAGAAGGAGATTGTTTCTAGGGATTATCTAAACCTTTTCTTCATTACCATTTTTGAAGCAAAGATCATATAGCATCAATGCTGCAGTCCAAAGTCCGTGCCTTTTCTCTCTTTTTGCAACTGCCACATACAAGCACACTATAGTCCTGGTTTGACTGGATGATTCCTGTCTTGGAGCTATTCTTAACAACTATTTTTTTCCTGCCTCAGCAAACCTTGGGGACACTGAGGCTCCAATGACTTGCCTTTCTGATTTTAAATTCTCTTGCCAGTCCTCAGAGTCAGGCTGGAGAGCCAGACTGGATTTTGCGGTTTGTCTCTTTCTGAGTCCTTCAGGAGAGGTGGGAAGATATTGTCCTCCACTAACTTCAGTGTCAAAGGAAAGAGAAGTAATTCATCCAAAAAGACTAAAGAAAGAGGCAAGGGAAATTCTTCAATGTCCCTTGAAATTGAAGAATTAAGAGAAAAGCATAGGAAAAACCCCCCAAAACTTGAAACCCCCCGTTTGCTTACTGATCAGTGAAAACACATAAATAACACCTAAGGAACCGTCTAGTTTGGGGTGAAGGTATGAATGTCATTTCTGTGCATTAAGTAGGAAACAGCTCTGAGTATGGGAAAAGATTGGGTCTGAAGTCAAAATAAGTATATGGATTCAAACCCTGTCTCCCACATTTACATCCTTATGTCATATTGGGCAATTCCCTTAACTTCCTTAGGTCTCAACTCCTTCATCTATAAAATGAGAGGGCTCAACTAGATGAGTTCTCAGGTTCTCTCTAGTTATAGACCTATGATCCTAAGACTGGAAAGTAATTCAGAAAGGTCACTTCCAATTACATTAGAATAAAAAGACCTTATTCTATACTTATTATCTATGTAATCTCAGCCAAGGACTTACTTTAAGATTTCTTGAATCTTACTTTCTTCACTTGTAAAATAGGAAATAATATTTCCATTGTCTCATGTACAAGATTGTTTTGAGTTGTTATAGGTTTTTACTAAGCATTTACCATCATTTTGTTTTATTACATCACTCACCTTTAAAAAAACTTCAACCATGAAATTAAGTCCAAGAACTCCTCTTAACCTTTGAATATTAGTCCAGTCAGTGGTATCACAATCAAAGAGAAATAGGACCCTACAAGTTGCATATTGACTTAGAAAGTCACGAATTAATATTATGTCATATAGTATTTTTATTTAATTAATAAAAGATTTTCAGATTACATGTTAATCTAGTTTTAGTTGCATTCGGGAGCAGGGCTATAATTCGACATTTCTGGATTAGACAACTACTTTTCTAAAGTTAGATCCTTTCTAACTTTTAAGTTGCCATGATCCTAAATCACATTCCTGCCCTGACTCTACTTCTTTAATATCCTTTCTCTACTTCCCTAATCTGAAGCTGTAGATCTAGTCACATCTATCTATCCATCCATCTATCCATCTATCTATCTATCTATCTATCTATGTATCTGTCATCTATCTAGAGATATATATCTCATCTCTGTCTAGATATAGCTATACTCTTAAGACCAGATAGATATAGATAGATGATAGAGACATATATGTAGGTAGATATAGATCTATAGATTTAGGTGTGTTTTCCTTATAATAGCTAACATATGTATATATGGGTGTATATATGTATATGTATATATATTTATGTGTATATGTGTATAATCAAACCTTTGATTTCATTGGTGAAGGGAACCTCTCTATGAGAACTTCCTTTACTAATGCAAGATGGGGATCATTTTTTGCAATTTATACTCTTAGAATCTACTTAGGGCATTCAGCCATGAAATGAAATGTGTGGTGTGTGTGTGTTTGTGTGCACACACACACACACACACACACACACACATATATATATATATATATATATATATATATATCAAAGGTTTGTCTTTAATCAATTTTTTATCTCTAAGGCAAGATCTCTAACGATTTTGCTATTTTGCTTTTGCTTCTGTCTCTCTCTCTCTCCTCCTCCTTCTGTTTTTTATCTCTCTGAGCCTGGGATCATACTTTCCCTTCCTTCTAGAATTCTTCTCTCATCTTTCCATTCTCTCCTTTTTTCTCTCTGACTCTTCTTCCACTCTTCTCCTTATATAAGTAGACACATATATATATCCTCCCTTCCTAATTAAAGTCAGTAATTGTATAAGACACTCAACTCATATATGGGTTGTACTAAAGTTAAGTAATAAATCTGTCATTTGGAACTTGAAACTTATTTCCTTACAAAAACAATGTTATAAATAGTGATTGGTTCCTAGGCCAGCCCACAGAAGCCTATTTAACTCATAATGTAGCTGAAATAAAATACATTTGCAATGAAAAATAGTAGGAAACTGCAGTGTTAGGATACTAATAATTACACAAAACAGAAGAAACAATAAAAAGGAATAAGAAATCATGTTATTTATCTTTAATGCTGGTGCTTGAAGAAAAACAGGTTTAATGAGACGAGAGAGGAGGGAGGTAGAGAGTTGTTAGGAAGCAACTTCAAAGACTTTAAAGATGGTGGAGCAGTTTCATAGCAGGTGGGAGGAAGGGAGTGTAGCATGTGAAAAGGCTGTTCCAAGTTAGGTGTCTGGAGACCTGCAAGTGTCTCTGCCTGGTGCCATTAAGAGGATACTGGGTTTGTGGTCAAAGGAAGACGCAAGTTCTGGTTCAGCCACTTCTCGAGTATGTTACTTTGGACAAGTTCCTTCTCTCTCAGCCTCAGTTCTTTCATTTTTAAAGTGAGGAGGGTTAGACTAGGTGAATACTAACATCTCTACTAGGTCTAATTCCATCCCAATCTATGATCAAGTTATCTAAAACAATCTTAAAAAATTTTTATTATAAATCAATCTTCTTTTTGGCAGGAGCTATTTTTAACAGCATACCTGTTTTTGTGAAACAGAAGAGGAGGATAGAAAGATGGGCAAAAGAGAAGAATAAACTGACTCAGTGATAGTTAAGAAGATTAACATTGCAGTTTAATTATATCAGTTCTCACAAAACTCCAATTTTTAACAGGTGCCTACTCCTACATATTTTGGTAGTGGTAGTTGTGGTATAAATATTTGAAGGATCAGTAGATAAGGAGGTGGTCTAGATTTCTGGTTTCTATCTTTGAAATATTAAAAAAAAATTCCCCCATTGATTCAGCTGACCAAATAATCTCTGCTTTTTATCATCTTAGACTTTTGCCTGGAGCTGCCTGGGCTTGCCAAAGGATATATGTGCTAAAGGATCATAAAATTTCCAAGTAGAAAGGACCTTAAATATCATTGCATTTCTCAGTTTACAAATGAGCAAACTGAGGCTGAGAGGTATTGAATAATGTGCTCTGAGGCTTAGCACTAAAAAGCATCAAATTGAGGAAGACTGCATTCAAATCTTTCTGACTTCAAAGCTGACTCTGGCTGCTATACTATGCTGCCACTTTCTTGGTGTCAAGTTGTTTCAGTCATGTCTAACACTAAGTGACCCCATTTGGGGCTATTTTGGCATAGATACTGAAATGGCTTACAATTTTTTTCTTCAGCTTATTTTTATAGATCAAGAGACTGAGGCAAATGCAGTCACACTGCTAGTGAGTCTCAGAGGTTCAATTTAAACTTGGGTCCTCCTGGTTCTGGTGCTCTATCCATGGCACCACTTAGCTGCCTCATGCTGTCACTTCACCCATGACAGTCCCTGAAATGGAACATCTGCCCAAGGACACTGGCAATTTATGTCTAAGCTTTCTTTTTCATTTGGTTCTTCTATAACTTTGCTTTATTTATTATTGACTTCCCTAATTTCCTTTAAGTGTCAACTAAAATCTCACAGCCTATAGAAAATCTTTTCTGATATTTCTTGATTCTAATGCTTCCTCTTTCTTAATTATTTCCTATTTATTCTGTATCTAGATTGCAGTGTATATATTTGTTTACATGTTTTTTCTCCTGTTAAATCGTAAACTCCTTAAAAGTAGGTATTATCCATTCCCTCTTTTTGTACCCCAGTACTTAGTACAGTGATTGGCACATAATAGTTGCTTAATAAATATTTATTGATTGTTTTCTAGAATGTTTTCCTTTCTCATGCCCTCCCATTCCCATTTATTAGTATTTTACTCCTTCAAATATTATTATTAAGTAATAATAACACATTTCTATTGTGCTTTAAGGCTTACAAAGCATTTTGATCACAATAATAATGAAAGCATTGTTATTCCAATTTTATGGAAATTGAAGTTCAGAGATATTACAGGAATTGCCTAGAGTCACATAGCTAATGTCAGAGCCAGGGTTAGAAGTCAGGGTTAGAAATGAATCCTTCATTTTTTTTCTTTTTAAAGCAGACTACATTGCCTCTCTAAATGCCATTTACATCAAGAAGTCTTCTCTGTTCTACCCAAGTTGAATGTGATTTTTCCCTCCATTGAACTCTTGGGGTTTGGAGCAATTCCCTGGAGGAATAAGATATAACACATATTGTGGATAAAATAAGGAAAGAGAGTTCTAAGATAGGAACAACATCTGGAGGGCAATCCTAAGTGGGTACTGCAGAGGAGGGTTCAGGGACAACATCTGGCCAACTGTAGAAAGACTCCAAATGGCGGGGGGGAAAGCAGCTGAAAAGATGGGTGAAGGGGTATAAACTGGAAAGCACCAGATAAAAATTTCACTAGTAAATGACTTGTTTAATCTGGACTGTGCCCTTCCTGAGGCATAGCCATTCTTTTATGTCTCCTGGATTGGATCCTATACAACACTTCCCACAGTTTCAATTCCAAAATTTCTCACTGTGAATTCCTTCTTCTCAATTCTATATAATCAATATCTCAATCCCTGCCAATCCAATTTTCTCCTCCTTTTCTTCAGTATTACAAGAAGAGGTAATTGTCCATCTTGAAACAATCAACCCTTCTAAGTGAGCCTTCTATTCCATTCCTTTCCAACTTTTTCAAGAACTTGGCCCTTCAATCATCTCATCTCTCTCTAGTTTTCAATCTCTTTTGATCTACTGGTTTCTTCCTTAATTCTACAAACATACTCCTACTCCTCCATCCTTAAAACAAAACAAAATGTCTTCACTTAAACTTGCTAATTCTTTCCTTTAACTGCCATATTCCTAGAAGAAGCTATCTATATTTTCACAATCCACTTCCCAATATCCCACTCCTTTCTCAACCCCTTACAATCTCTTTCTCTGGACATACCACTTGTCTGAAACTGCTCTCTCTAAGAATCTCTTAAATGCTAAACTTAATAACTTTGTCTCATTCCTCATCCTACTAAACCACTCTGCCACAATTGACACTATTGACCACCCTCTTCTACTGAATCTCTCTCTCTCTTCTCAGAGTACTTATGACACTGCTCTTCCTACTGATTGATATTTTTCAGTTTTTTTTTTTGTTTTGTTTTGTTTTGCTGGATCATCATCCATGTCCCATCTTCTTTGCTTGGGTATGCCTCTGAACTCTCCCTTGGACTCTCTTTTCTTACTATATTCTTATCCTTTCTATTTCATCAAGCTCCTTCTCTCCAATTAACATCTTTATGCATGTGACTCCTAAATCTACATGTTTCTCTTGAACTTAACCCCAAATCACCTGCTATATATTTTAACTTCTCCCAACTTTAATAATCATTAACTTCTCCCAATTTTGTAATTTACAAAATTCCTTCTTCCTTTCAAAGGCACTGCCATATTTCTAGTAACCCAGATTTACAACATAGTAATTATCTTGATTCTTTTCATTATATCTTACCCTACATATGCAATCAATTAGATCTCTTCTTTCTCCAGATGGTCAATTCAGACTTTTATCACCTCTCACTTTGACCACTGCAATAGCCTCATACTTGGTCTTCTTGCATCATCTCATCCTTCTCTAATCCATCATGCACACAACTGCCAAAACGTTGATAGGTCTGAGCATCTCACTTCCCTCCTCAAGAAAATTCACTACCTACTTATTAACAAAATATTCATCTCTCTTTGCTTAAAATTCCCTTTCACAAAGGGAAAACCCTTTCACAAATCCTTGAGGCTAATATTTTGAACTGATTTCACATAAATCTTCATCATGCACTTTATATTTTCACTAGTCTGGTTTACTTACAGTTCCTTACATACCACATTTCATTTCCTACATCTATGACTTTGCACAGGCTATTTCCCATATCTGAAAAGTTCTCTCTCAACTTTTGTCCATTTAAAATTCTAGCTTGTAGGCTCAACTCAAGGGCCACAACCTGTATGAAGCCTTCCTGAATGTTCTAACACTATTATTCCGACTTCCCTGGAAGTGCTATGTATTTATTTTTTTATTTAGGTTATACTTACATGTTGATTTCTACCAGCCCAATGGAAGCTTCTCAAGAGCAGGAATTTTAATTTTTATCTTTGGATCTCTGTGCCTAGTACTGGCTAAGCACCCAGTAAATGCTTAGTATATGCTTATTGATTGGGTTACCCTGCTGTATCGGAGTGTTGGTATTTTAAAAGGGGATAGAATCTTAGCTCTTGATTGGATTCACATCACTAGGTTGAAATGATCTGCATCTTAGGATACATAAAGAATATGTGACTGATGAACTACTCTTAGGGTTAAAACATCTGGAGAATGGAAGAGGTTCCATATGATAGAAAAAGGGCAATGATCATCTTGACTTTTTTAAAGGTTGCTATAGGCCACTGACTTTTACTTTTCTTCATAGGAAGATTCCAGAACATATTATTAAAGGATAGTTAATGAACTAGAAAAAAAAGCAGTTGTCACAAAAAGTCAACGTGATTTCACCAAGAGTAAGTCATGCCATATTGGCTTTATTTCCTTTTTTCCTTTGGCTAGGGTCATCTTAGGAAGGACATTTATAAGCTTCTTGGATATCTCCCAACTATATCACCTGCTATTGGGCCATTATCTCCATATCCTTCCCCCTAGAAAAGTAGACTGCAGTTCTAGAACTCCTCGGGTCTCTGACAGACAGGTGATCTTTCATCTTATCCTCAGATATCACCTCATTTCCTTCACAGCTATGCCCGTTTCAGATTTCATTGACTTCTCTATCATGCTTTCAGTAAACTCATCATTGGAAAATCTCATCTTCTTCCAAGAACCAATCAGCCTATGGTACTCATACCTCATCTTTACAAAGAACTTTAGAATTGATTGTATGACATGGGAGACACTGGTAAAGGACTGCTTGCATGTCTGTATCAAATTAGGAGTTATATTCTATTAGCAAAGCAGAACTGCAATAGCTCAAAAGAAATGTAAGATTTGCAAATTTAGAGACATATCCACTCTAAATATTCACATGGACTATTTGTACCCAATCTCTGGTAAGGCTTTCCAACATTATATTGATCTAATCAGCCGCAGTTGGACACACTGTATCTTGACTCCAACATAGTGATGTTATTTTGGTTCTCTTCCAGAATAATGAACAAAACCCAGCTATACCTCATCAGTACCTTCTACTCCTTTGAGTAGAGGGTGGATACATGAATTCAGAAATCTCCAGTTAAGGAGGGGATACAGGAGACATTAATTTCTTCCCCAGCTGTACTAATTTTAGACCTATGTTTTCTCAAGCACTATGTTCCCTATGTCTCCAAAGTTGGAACCTCTCCTCTCTTTTAGCTTTCTTTTGTGTATTGTGTTCCCCCTTAGATTATAAACTTCTTGAGGGCAAGAACTAATTTTCTTTTTCATATTTGTATAACCTTCAGGGCTCCCTATTCTGAATAAATATTAACTCCTCATTTCAGCATTTAAGTCATTTCATCATTTGTCTCATTCTGAGTTGCAGACAAGGCCTGTTTATTATTTTTTAAACTCAGCATTCCATCATCTCTTGCCCCTGCCTTTGTATAGGATGGCTTCTTAGAATGAAATTCATTGAGCATCTCACCTCCACCTCTGAGAATAAGCAGTTTTATTCACGACTCAGCTTAGATACCTTCATCTATGGGAAATTTATAGATCTGCATTTTGCTAATGTTCTTTCTCTTCTTCTTCAAATTATTGTGTAAATATAATATAGTTACCTATTTAAATGTATCATTCCACCCACCCACCTCTCCTTACAGAATGTCAGTTGGGGCCAGAAGCTCTGTGTATATGTGTGTGTGTGTGTATTGTGCATCTCATTTTTCTAATCCCAGTTACTAGTACAGTGCATTATATCTTGTAAGTGATAAATAAATGCTTGTTTGAGGTTTGGAGAAATTTGCTAAAGAGATGAAACCATGGATGTCCCATCTGCGCGTCTTCCTCCCTGTCTCTTTGGGATAGTGCCTAGATCCCCGTTGTTCTCAATCAATAAATTACTATTTATTAAATACTTACCTTGTCCAGGCTCTACTTTTCTTACCCCAACAAGAGTAGTTTTAAGGATCCCAATAATGATGTAATGAAAACATAAATGGACTTAGTGTCAGAAAAATTAGTTTCTAGTCCTGTCTTTCTCAGTACTAATTAATGAATTCTTAATTATATTTATTAATGGAGAGAACTAATGGTCCAAAAATGAATAATACCAAAAAGTCTATTAATGTTTGTAATATGCTAGGTAATTTCTAACAGATTTTCCCTTCCTGATTACATTTTTCTTAGGCCAATATTGAAATGTCTATAATGTATTTGCTTGGTAGTATAAAAAGAACATTAGGCAAGGAGTCAGGAGAAGTTATTTGGTTACCTGACACCAGGTTGTGTGATCATAGGCAAGATGGTATATTCTCCTGAGATTTCATTTTGTTGGTCAAATGGAAATAATAATACCTATCCTTCTGGTTTTTCAGGGTTATAAAGCTGGAATGAAATAATAAATGTGAAACTGTAACTTTCAAAAGTATAAGTTCTATAAAATTGTAAAGTATAATATTACTTTAGGGTCTGTCCAACCAGATAACCTTCTGCTCCATGCCTTTTAGAGAGCTTAATGGTTTGCTCTGGCAAAGAGTCAGGGTAGAATAGTGAATAGACAGTTGGCTTCTGAGTCAAGAAGACTTAAGTTCAAATTCTATCTGTGACACTTACTGTCTATATGACTCTGGATCCATTCTCTCAGGCAACTTTCCAAGAGTATTGGTCATTGAGTGGACATTCATTTATAGTGATAGATATACAGGTAGAATTTACTATATCTATGAAATCACAGATCATATATTTTAAAAAATTATTCTTGTGAAGGAAATATAGCCTCTCAGTCAATCTTTTGGCAACAAACTTTTCCATCCTTCATGGAGTCACAGATCTAGAGCTTGAATGGACATCATAGGCTATTTAAGCCAAATCCTTCATTTTACAAATGAGGAAAATGAGACAGATTGTTTAACTGACTTGTCCAAGACTACATAGACAATAAACAGTGGAGATGAAATTAGAAGCTAGACCCACTCATCCTAGAAACCAAACTCTTTTCACTGCATTATATCCATTTATGCAAGCTATGGTACCAAGATAATCCTTAGATGACAGGGTCCATCAACAATCCTGTAGTCAAGGCTTTCCAACAGTACAATGCATAATGTTAATTATGATGGCTATTGTATTTGGGGTTTCTCAAAGATGTCTCAAAGAAAATTAGATGAACATTTTCTATATCTTCTGAATGAAATAATTATACTGCAGAGTTTCTTTTAGAGCAAAATTGTAGATAGGAGAGGAAGAAAGGAAGGTGAGGGAGGACCTTGGCTTGAAAAATTAGGGAAAGGGAGGCTTTCCATTTCTCATTAGGCACTGGGAATGGAAAACAAAGTCCCCTCTCTCTCCCTCCTCTTTGTGTGTCTTTCATTATTATCTTAAATGGCACACACACAGCGTTGTAAAAGAAGAGATTACACGCTCCCCAGCTGACACATTTCACAGTTAGAAATAGATTCAAAAATTGTTTTCAACTAACAATTGACAGCCTTAGCCCTCCCCTCACCCTTCACATACTCCTCAAAGACAGGTACAAAGAGGAAGAGGACTACATATGATAGGCTATCATCCATTGCTTATACATTGTGGTAGGTTTGGGGTTTGTTTTTTAATGATTGACTGGAAAAAGAGAGTCTCCCCTGCTCCCATTTCTAAATCACAGATTGGAGGTCAGAGAGATTTTGACAAGTTGTTAAATGTAGGGACACTGAAAAGAGGGCTTCTCCCACTACCTCTGAATGGAGTTTATAAATGGTCATATCCTTCATCACAAAAAAGAATAAAATCTATAGGCTCTCCAACAAATTTTCAACTGAGATTTACCATCTTTTAATATCCTTACAATAGGAGAGGAGCCAGGGAAAGTGAGCAAAAGACACATGCACATATACAGACATAGATGTACTGTCAGGTGTGGCAATAAAAGGATTGGAAAATTCAGACTCATTTTCCCAGAATCACAGCAAATCTAGGGGCCCAGGCAACTCCATCAAACATGACAGGACTACAGGCTTCTCAAAGGAACACAAGCACTGTTCTTGAACAGTGTCATCTTCAGCCATTTCACATACTCAGGGAAATATGGAGAAGGCCTTCAGAAAAAAGAAAAAGTTTGGAATCACATCTGAATTCTATATCCTTCTTCCTTCTCTCTATTGCTTCCCTATTACTTCAGGTGCTAATATTCTCTCCTTCCTGACCATTTTTCTTGAGAATAGTTATAAAACTCATTTCGTATGAAGAATAAAGGTCAGCCATAAGCACAGGACTTTAGAACTGGAAGGATCTTTGAATATGATGTAGTCTAACCTAGGGAAGAGAATGATGACTTAAAGCAGATATTCTTTACTTTTTTATCATAGATCTCTTTGATAATCTGCTGAAGCCTATAAATTTCGCCTTAGAATAATATTTTAAATGCATAAAATAAAACATATTGATTTTATTGAAATTAAGGTGATTGTTTCATCATCCAAGTTCACAGACCCCAGATTAATAACCCCTATCTTAAAGCATAGCCCCTCACAAGGGTATTTACATTTATATGAGGATCAATGCCCGGTTAGAAGTAAATGTTCTCCAAAAGTGTGATTTCAGTAAACAGTCAACAAGAATAAAAAAGTCTTCTGAGTCCTCTACATCTGTCCCTCATAGCTGAATCATTTCTGCTTCCTCATGAGACTAAGTCTAGTGATTGCCAACCTGGCTTACTTGAAAGGAGGTCATGGTGAGGAGTGTTTGATCTCCTAGTGCTCACAATTCATTCCTCATAGTGTAGATGATAAGGTTTGAGGGAAAGAACATTGGATTTGGGATTCCAGAAGAACTGGGTTCAAAGTCTGACTCTTCTACTTATAAGCCATGTAACTAGAAACCGTGAAAATTAATTAATCTCTCTATGTTTCTGTTTCTTCATCTGTAAAATGGGAATTATACTACCTTGCCTGATGCTTCGTAACATTGCTATGAGAATCAATAAAAGAAATAAAATGGTTAATCATAGTATCACGATTAAAAAAACAAAACAACTAGAAGGAACTTAGAAGCAATTTAGTCCAATCCTCTCATTTTATAGATGAAAAACTAGAGTGACTTGCACAAAGTCATAGTCAGGTCCTTTAAGTCCAAAATCAGTGTTCTTCATACTTCATCAGGCTGTACTACAACTCTTGGAATGAGTTAGAAGGCTCAGGTTCAAATCCTAAGGTCGCAACAAATAGCTATATGTACTAGGACGATTCATTTCAGTTTTCTGAAGGTCATCTATAAAATGAGGGTGAGGAACATGTTGTACCAAACTAACTGACCATTTTGATTATTTTGAGGGCCTTAATTCATGATTTTATTGGTGAAGGGAATTCCACATGAGGAAGTAATTCTCTTGCATACCCAGTTCTGCAGTGTGTAGTTTTAGAGAGCTATTGAAGTACTAATTGTCCAATGACTTACTCTGGAGAACAAAGAATGGGCAGTCATTGAAATAGGTGTTTTTGATTCCAAAGCCACTTCATTCTCTCCACTGGCTTCTATTATTTTATAGCCTAAAGACTTGAGAATCATTTTAAATCTATGAAGCTTTACATAAATGCAAAATATCTGATCAGCTAGTCAAACCCCCTTCATAAGCAGATGAGAAAGAGGGAATGGACATTCAGAGAAATTGAAGGACTTACTTAAGATAACTTAGCTTCTCAGTAGCAGATTTAAAGTTCCAGACTCAAAGTCTGGCATTCCCTTCATGCTATTCCACAAATGTTTGAAACATACTTAAGTATTCGCCTAAAAAAATGTAATTGGGAGGAAAAATCTGTTAGCAATTAAGTCATGTATTCAAACATTAATTTATGGGCTTGGGGATTAGATTTTTTTTAAACCTCTGTTCCTCTCTATTAATATGTATAATTAAGAGTTCACTAATGTCTTTAGCTTAGCTACTTTCCAAAGAAAATGTTTTTTTTTTTTTTTAAATAGTACACTTAGCATAAAGTAAAGGGTGGGAGGTAGATTTGAGGGCATAATTATGTACGGAGAAAGGAACATTTAAAAAATTCTCTATTTCCAGTGGAGGACATCCTATCTAATGAAAACCCTCTGAGAGCAATATCCCGAAGCAAGTGCCCAACAGTATGAGAGAATAGAATAAGTCAGGAGAGAAGAATAAAAGAGCTACACAGTGGCTATAATTATGGCACTGGTAAAGAAGGGCTCATCTACAAGAGGGCAAATGAGTCAGCAGCAATTTTCAGCAATGAATTTGTCTGCCTTGAGGTGTTTCCTAAGTTTTTGCTTATTTTAGGAAAACAAAATCAGTGCTTAAAGTATGCCTTGAAACTACAATAGCTGGAATAAAGTTAAAATGCATAAGAATGATCATAAAACTGCTATTTCTAAATAAAAGAAAACTATGAAATATACAACATTAGTAGGTTATTTTTTAAAATTCTTTAGTAGTGTCTACTATTTATGTTGGATATGAGGGATATAAAGATGAAAAACAATACAGTCCCTGCCCTCATGTTTTATACAATCTAGTTCACACACAAATTAAGTACAATACAAGGCTTAAGCAAAAGAAATAAACAATTTGGAGAATACAGGCTTTGAGGTGTGCCAATATAATATTTGTTTCACATTCATTCAACAAATATTTATTACTATGTCATATACTAGAACCTAAGGAAGAAACAAGATAATTGCACAATCCTCTTTTGGAGCTAGAATGAACTTTAAACACTATCTAGTTCAACCAGAAAGAATTCCCTTTACAATATATACTTGAGATCATCTCACCTCTATTTGACATCTTCTGGGGAAGACAGACTTTAATTGCCAAGACAGCCCATTCTACTCTGGATAGCTTATATTGTTGGGAGAGTTTTCCTGAGAGCAAACTGAAATGTGCCTCTCTACATTTTCCACAGATTGTTCCTACTCTTGCCTTCTGGGACCAAAGAGGAAAGAAAATGAAATTCTTCTCCCACATGATCACCCTTCAAATATTTGAAAACGGATCTCATTTTCTCCTTAAGTCTTCTCATCTTCAGACAAAATCATCTCAATAGACTGAACTGATCTTCATGTGGCATAAGAATCCATTACCTTCACTATTCTGATTACCTTCTGCATGTCTACAGATAGTCTACAACTGTCTTGAAATGTTGTACCCAAGACTGAACAAAGTAGTTATTATCTATGTTATATTGTTAATTCTATTAATTCTATAGAACATTAAAACCACTGTTTTTGTTTTTTTTTTTAAAGAACTGCTTTCTATTTAAGCCTTCCCATCTTATTCTTTTCCCTCATTTATCTGACCATTCTAAGATCTGGAACTATTTCTCCTTCCTCCCTTCTTTCCTTCCTTCCTCCTTCCCTCCTTCCCTCCCTCCCTTCCTTCTTTTCTTCCTCTCTCCATTTCTCCCTTCTTCTCTCCCTCCCTCCTATCTCTCTCTTCCTTCCTTCCCTTTTGCCCTTACTTTCTTCCTCCCTCCCTTTCTTCTTCCTTCTCTCCCTCCCTCTCTCACTCCCTCCCTCCTTCTCTCTCTCTTCCTCCCTTTCTTTCTTTCCCCAATGCAATACAGTATCTTGCACATAGTAGGAACTTCATATATCTGTATTTGAATAATGAATATGCCCATATTTGGCAATGAAAAGCTAAATTACTTGGTACAAAACAAAATAAATGTAATGACACACCACAAACTTTACTACATTTTACATCTTAAAAAATCAGGATACTCAATACTTTTGTTTTACATGATACTACAATAAATTCACAAGATTTTGATACAATTTTAAATTATTTATCATTTGACCATACCATGTTATACATTAAACATACAAGCATACTTATGACAAATTTTCCATGTTTTCAATTTTATCCTTGATAATAGTTAGTGAGCTTTCAATGAATTTTAAACCAGTAAAATTTCATGACATTAAAACATGTTTATCTCTACATCTTGGTTAAATATCTTAATGTTTCTTAACATAAGATATGGTGCAAGATACTGTTTCAGTATTCCATCACCAATGAGGAATGTCCATTATTCCTTTAGAATTTAGTTTCTCAGAATATCAACATTATTTGTCAAAGTTCATTATTTCTTCAAAAAGGAGAAGTTTTTCAAGTTCAGTGGAATCAAATTATATCAGTAGATTTTAGTGGAAATAAGTAATATTAAATAGATAATTAATAAATATTAAATAATATAAATAAAAAATAAACATTTTTTTGGGGGGTGAAAGTTTTATAGTCTTGGGAAGATACCTAGATCTTAAAGGCTCATCTGTCATTTTTGTGAAAATAAAGTTTTGACATACTTGGATGAAAAAAGCAAGTTGTATAAATAAAACATCTTTCCCCAATATTTAGTATTATAGTCTTTAAATTATCTTGCCCATGTCCAACAATTTTTCTTCTTCACAAAAGTTTATAGCTATTTTCTTATGATTTCTTTTACTGGTCTGATCCCTGGTCTTCCAATTTTAAGAAGCCAATACAACAATGTACAAAGTCAGTACTAATTCCTTCAGTTTCCTTAGCACCTAGAAATTTTTTCTTATACTTTGAGAACTGATTAAACCATTTCATAGCAACAGTTTGTCACTTCTTTGTGAGGTTTGTTTTCAGTTGTAATTTTCTTAATTTTTTGATACTGTTGATTCTCAGCAGTTTCATTATAGCATTGAACAATTCCTGAAACACTTGATTTCGCTACACTAACAGCTATTTAGTTATCCTTAATAGTCATTGAAAATTTCCCTAAGACCTACATTAGTAGATGCAAAATTATTTGCATATTTCACTGGAATTATAATACCCAATCTGAAAAAAACACAAAATTAACTGAGCAAGATAATTTCAGAAAGGACTGGAGAGACTTACATGAAAGGATGCTAAATGTAATGAGTAGAACCAAAAGAACATCGTACACAGCAACAACAAAATTATGCAACAATCAATTCTGATGGACATGGCTCTTTTCAACAGTGAAGTGATTCAGTCCAGTTCCAATAGATTTGTGATGGAGAGATCCATCTGCACCTAGAAAGAAGACTGTTGGTACTGAATGTAGATCCTAATATAGTATTTTCCTTTTTTGTTGTTGTTGTTTTTTTTTTCTCATTTTTTTTCCCTTTTTGATCTGATTTATTTGTGCAGCATAATAAATGTGGAAATATGTATAAAAGAATTGCACATGTTTAACATATATTACTTACTGTCTATGGGATGGGGTGGGAAAGGGAGGGAGAAAAAAATGGAACAAAAAGTTTTGCAAGGGTGAATAATTTTGCATATATATTGAAAATAAAAAAACTATTAAAAAATCTACAGAATTCAAAATAGAAAAAAAGGAAGCATATATATATATATATATATATATACTCACACACAGTATATATATATATATATATATATACATATACATATATATATATATATAATGAGACTGAACACTCAACTCACAGAGAACTTACTGAAGATGGAGAAAATAGCTCTATTCAGCTGATAAAGATCTGCTTTATCTGATTATCTGATAAAGATCAAGCATTCTGATTTAACCTGAAGTTAGTAAAAGTGCACACATTTGACTACTGTCACAGAACAAATCATATCAAATTATTGGCCAATTTATACATCATTTTAGTTGGCAATTTAGCTCCTGTATCTTACATAAGTCTAGATCCACATAAGTCACCCACTTCTATCCTAGTCTCTCTTGCTGTTCTGCCAATTCCACATAAGTACAATGTACTAAATTAAACTTACTTGGTAACATTAAGGCCACAAAACCAATTTATTAGGTTAATAAACTATTGCCTAGAAATTGGATATGTGTAGACTTGCCCATAAAGGAATTAACAGCATCCTCAGCCTCTTCCTCTGCCTGCTTGTTAGATATTCCCTGCAATGTGACTCTTTGCACTAACCTTTCCTGTTTAAATGCTAAGCTACTGAGGCCAAGAGCCATGATCACCACTTTTCATCGGATCTCTTTAGACGTTACTCCCAGTTCAAAGACATTTGCCCATGTACCTCTAATAAGGGCCATTTAGAGAGAGGGAGATTTCCTGTGGTCTTATTTAACAAAATCAATTAACTAAACACTTTTAGAATATTAAAATAATGAATGTTATTTTCACTTTATTTGCATTTATTTTAGGGATATTATTCATTTCTAAATGGATGAAATAAGTAATTTTATAAAATTAGGATTACATAACAATAAATTATGACATAGCAAATTTATTTTCCTTTCTTCCTTCCTTCTTTCCTTCCTTCTTTCCTCCTTCCTTCCTTCCTTTCTTCCTTCCTTGCTTCCTTCCTTGCTTCCTTCCTTCCTTCCTTCCTTCCTTCCTTCCTTCCTTCCTTCCTTCCTTCTTTCCTTCTTTCACCCCTCTTTTTCCTTCCTCCTTCCCTTCCTTCTTCATGACACAGTGGATAGAATACTAGCTCCAGAATCAGGAAAATTTAAGTGCAAATCCTTGCTCAGCTATTTCCTAGCTATGTGACTCTGGATAAATCACTTCCAGATCTCCTATATAGTTTCCTCATCTGTAAAATGGAATAATGATAGCAATAGTACCTCATTGATTTCCCTTACCAATTTATGGAGGACGGTGCTAAAATAATTTCTATTTAAGAGAAAAAGAAACTGGAATTGAAATAAAGGCATATGTTTTCTCCAAGGTCACACAAGAAGTAAAATGTCTGAAGTGTAATTATCAAGATCACTTTGCTCAATCCCTTGCTGTCTTCATTCCCTGTCTGCAAAATGGGATAGTAAAAACACTACACACATTAAAAGCTCACTAAGTGTACAAAGCTTAGGAAAGTATAAGAGACTCTAAAAAAGCCAGGAAACACTATTTAGTGGCGAGATTACAGTCCTGAATTGAAAGCAACAGAAGAATCTCTGCCTTGTTGAGTCTCACTCAAGGCTGGTCCAGGGGTCCAGGTGAATATAGGTGAGCTGGGTCCTCGGATGGCACACTATGGTTACTCACCCAGAACAACCCCAATATCCACTCTAGAACTCAAACCAGCAGACAGCTCTGTGGCTGGAATTCCAGTTTATACCATGCTAAATCATATTTCCCAGTTGACACCCACTCAGACAAACATCCCTTGTGGAGAAACATTTGGTACAGGGTGAGATTCTCAATCTGTCGGGACCTCAGGCTACTCTGCTCCACTCCAACTCACAGCCTGGCTGTACCCCCTTCTTACTCTCATTGCATTATAGATGCTAGTGGTGGGTGGAGATGAAGAATCAGGAAAGAGGGGGAAAAGGAACATTAGACAGGACTCTAGGCAGAAAAAAAAAGGTTTGTCAATTATGTTGTGTTCTCCCCCCTGTGACTTCTTGGATATACAGATTCCTTTTGGCACTTCCTCTGGTTCTGTGCCTATAAAAGAAGTTTAATGGCTGAATTTTCTTTAAGATAATCAGAGGCGGTATAATTTATGCATTTGAATAGCATTGTAGCCAGATGTAATTTTGCTTGAAGTTGTTGCATTACAGTTAGTAATGACTCTGCTGGCTGTGTTTTGTAGAATTTGCAATTTATTTAACAGTTGACTGAGCACTGACCCCAGATAAAATCACCGTAATCAAAGTGTGGTTAAAAAAAGAGAGCAAGAGAGTGGGGAAGGGGCTTCTGGGAAAGACCTGGAAGCTGACTAGATGATAGAGAAATGCAGCCTCTGAAAATTCCAAGGGAGTTGGCACAGTTTTTTAAGGGAGAGAATGGGTCTGGCTCATTTGACTGAGAATGAACCAATTGTGGGGCTGTTGTAAAATCCCACATTTGAGTGAACATTGGCCACAGTTTGTTTGGAGAACTTCTATTTAGCTACAACATTTTATTCATTAATTCACTGATTCATTCATTTATTTTGAAGAGTTTTTCCGTCTTACCTAGACTAGAAGCACAAGGCTTTTCACAGTCTGGATGAACTTCAACTAGTTAGGGAACAAATGCATTTCTGACCTGTGCAGGTGCACCCATCCTGTTAGCCTTCCATTTCCAGACTTGCTGTAGACACCTGACCAGTTTAGCCTACTATCCTTTAGAACTCAAGACATCCTTCAACTTTAGTCTCCCTTAGATGCATGCACCACACCCTGGGTTTCCAGATCCTCTAGATTTAAAAGCAAATGTTTATTTTTCAGTACCAGTGATTGAATGTTACAGACTCAGATCAGGGAAGCACAGTCTAGGGAATCCTAATAAGAATCCTAACTGGAGACCCAGATGTGAAAAAGTGAAATAATGTCTGTTCTCAGGGAGCTAACATTCTGCTGAGGGACACATGTACATAAAGTAGTTGGACAATAAATAGGGAATAAACATCATTCTCTTTTAGAAATCTTCTGTCTATGATGACCTTCCATCTACTTTGCATTTTTCTTATATCTACATTGTTGTTTGTATGTTGTTTCCCCATTAGAATGTCAGCTTCTTGAGGGTAAGTACTGTTGGAATCTTTTCTTGTTTTCTTAGCACTTAGAACTTTGTCAGATTCAGAGCAAACACTTCATAAATGCACGTTATCTGACTAACAAGATGGTTAAATATTGAAAGAACACTCACACTTGAGGATGGGGAATCAGGATAAGTTTCATGTGGAACATATTCCTTGAACTGAGTTCTGAAAGAAATTAGGAGGGAATGGTAACATCTAGATAGATCACTTGGCCTGGAGTCAGGAGTTCAAATCAGACACTAAGTGGCTGTGTGATCCTGGACAAGTCAGTCAGCCCTGCTTTCATCAGTTCCTCAGCTATAAAATGACTTAGAGAAGGACATAGGAAAGCCACTTGCAATATTCAAGAAAATCCCAGATAGGGTCACAGAGAGCTGGGTATGAAAGAACAAATTGAACAATAATGCAAGTACACTGAGATGGAAGATTGAATTCTGTGTAGAAATAAGCAGAGAGAATATCAATTTAATTGGATCTTAGAGTATGGAAAGGAGAGCAACATATAGGGAAGCTGGAAGTATAGGTTAGAATTAGATTATGAAGAGTTTTCAAAACACATTGTAGCACATTTGAAGATCCTTAGTGAAGGAAATCCCTTTCTATCATTAAAAGTCAGCTCTCTCAAGTTGGTTCCATACTATGTATTCTTCAGTAGTGATGCTTGGGACCAAAGGAAAGGGCATCCCACACTTAGCTCCATGTCGGTCACATAGTAGGTGTTTGATAAATATTTATTCATTGGCTGACTCAAAGCTTTATCTGCAAAGTCAAAACATGACAGCACATGACAATACTCATTCATTATTTATGGCCTCATGTCCCTCCGCCATCACCTGTTTTCACACATGAAAGTACCACAAACTGTATGTTGTGAATGAATGAACAAATGCTATTAATTCAGTTAATTCTGTGGCTTCCAAAGGCCAAAGATGAATCATTCCATATCCTAGAGATACAAAATGAGGAATATATTTTTAAATGTGCCTAATATGTTGAATTATTTTGTTCAACTATATTTCTTTCTTTCAAGGGAGAGCATTCAGGGATAAGGATTGGGGTGGGGGAGGAGGAGTGTTGAAATAGTGGTAGTGAAAAAAAGAAAGAAAAGCATCTTATAATACACAGAACCTAAAAGAAGTTCAAAAAGGAACAGAGAGCAAATTTGAAATTATATTAAATTTAACATACACAATCAACCAAAGTATATCTGATGGAAAATTATGATTTCAGGTACAAAACTCTGTTTGGTTCTTTGTATACTAAAATGTTCATGTGAATTGATACTGAGTTCATAATTAAAGATGAAATTTTAAAATGAAGTAGAACTATACTGTATTATTATAACAAAAATTTGACAGTTCACAATGTTAGAAAATGATTGTTTCTTAGATAACAGGAAAAGATATCTGGCAGTTAAAACAGGCAGAAAACATATCAGAGAATGTCTCTGAGTTTGATCACCTGGATGTACATTTTGGTTTCATGGGACATATAATAAAGCCCTCTTTTATCCCCTAAAACCACTTCTTTGTGCTTACAGGTAAAGTCTAAACAATTTATCCTGGTATTCGAAGCTTTCCAAAATGTGTCTTCCCAAATAATTTTCCCTATAGTATTCCCCATCATTATTCCCCAATTTAATATTCTCCTGAATTCAAATGATCTGTGCATTGCTTCCCCAATGGCAAGGAACACTACCCTGACAGGAAAACTCTCCATTTCTTTCAACATATATAACCTGATGGGGGTGAAGTCTGAAACTGTGTCCCCTTTAATCTGTAAAATAATCACGCTGAAATTGTATCCCTTTTGATCTGTAAAAGAAGGAGATTCGGGGTCTCTGACTCCAGAGAGTCTGGGAAGGGACATACTTTCCAGGTGGGCCTTTTTCTAAGATAAGTGGCTTATTCAATTAGAGATATCAGGCAAATTACCCCCACCCCATTGATCTTTTGGGGTAGCTGGATCCTCATTCAGGAAATTCCAAATTCTGGGAAAAGCCTTCTAAGTGATTTCATTCAATTGGGAGATCTTCATCTAATAATCAGCTCAAACTGTCCCCAGCCCTCAAGATTTGCTCATAAAATAGGTTTCTGTTAACACATTCTTTTCAAATCTCCTCATAAAGAGATTGGTCCGCTAAGAGAGAGCTTCTTAGTGAAAAATAAACCTTCCTTTTAGCTACTGATTTTGGGGTTCACAAATTCTTTTTACATTTGGACTTGCATCTCTGAGCAGAGGGAATCTTTCCCCCTTCCCATTCTGTATCATAACCTATATCAATATGTAACAATGTATAATATGTAACTAAATCTTACTCAATAATATATAATATAAATCTTACCCAATATTAAATTTTCAGGTGATTCATCCTGGGAAAATCCTTTCCTTATTTCTTCTTTCCCAATAACTGAAGATGAACTAATAGGAGGATGAAGGGAAAATGAGGAGTTAGTGACATACTTCAGCAATTTGGAATTCCTGACTATATTGCTCCCCAGAAAAAAACAAATATTGAAGAGCACAAATGGAAATCAAACTCATTTTCTTAAAGAGATGACACTCTTAGTTGTCCCCTTTTGAGTTCCCTTTGAGCCCAAATAACATTTACTATTTGTTCCACTAATGATTTTATTCAAAAATTTTAAGTATTATAGGCAAACTAAGAGGCAGTAGAATTTAGTCTTTAGATAGCTGTTGAATCAGGAGAATCTAATTTCAATTTCCAATTTTGTGACCTAGAGAGAGCCACTTAATTTGCTCCAGGAAATTCTCTAGGAGTAAAAGTATAGAACACTTAGCTGATCAATAACCCATCCACAAACATTTATAAATTTCCTAATATATGCCAGACCTGTTCTAGGCTCAGGAGCTGGAATAGTCCCAATTCTCAGGGAGTTCAGATTGTATAGTGTCTGTTTGAATTGATTTTTTTTCACTTTAAAATTTCCTATACTTCACAAAATCATAAGTTTAATCTGTTCTAAAAGATTTGTGGATCATAGAGATGGTGTATGACATAGGCTTTACTCTCAAATAGCTGCAAACTAATGTGGAAGGGCAAGTATATAAAGTGTGTGTGTGTGTGTGTGTATGGAATGTAAAGATGTATATATGTATGTATGTGTGTATGTATGTATATAAAGAACTTTAACTAATGGTAAAGTAGGATAAGTGAAAAAGAGAGGTTTCAAAAAAAAAAAAAAAAAAAAAAAAGATGTCTCATACTTGTAATGAGAAGAAGTAAGATTTCATGGAAAAAGCCACAGAAGACATCAACTAGTGGAAATGATGGCAGAAGCAAGGAGATTCATTCCAGAATGAGAGATGAATAGTCACATATGCAGATGCAGATATTGATTACACATATAGGAGATGTGGGACAGAAGGCAAAAATACCAAAGAAGGCAATAATGAAAACAGGGAATTGTGAATTATTTGGTTTGGCTAATAATTAGAATGAATATAAAGAGTAATATTTAATAAAGTTGGAGAGTTAGACTGAAACTAGATTTTGAGACATTCCAGGATAAGGAATTCATTCTTTGTTCTGTAGACAATATGGAACCATTGAAGGTTTTTGTTTGATTTGCTTATGGAATGGAGCAATGTTATTAACAGATCAAACATTAGAATGAATATTCTGGCAGTGGTGGAGAGGCTGGATTGGGAAGGGATTAGATCAGAGGAAGAAAGACCATGAGGGTAGCTTAGATAAGAAATGAAGACCTGAATTAGTGCAGTTGTAGCAGAACTTGTAGTAGAGCTGGATGATGCAATGTATGTGGGCCCTGACATCATGACGATCTGAGTTCAATCTAATCTTAGACACTTACTAGCTGTGTGACTGTTGGGAAGTCATTTAACTTTGCTTGTTTCAGTTCCTCATCTGTAAAATGAGCTAGAGAAGGAAATAGTGAATCACTCCAGTATCTTTGCCAACCGCATGCCCCCAAAACAAACAAAAGAAAAAACAAACACCCTCTCCCCCAAAACAAAAAGGGGATCATGGAAAGTTGATCACAACTGAAATGACTCAACAATAAATTGGGGTAAAGATTGATTGCAGAGTAGTTACAGAGGTAGAAGTAATGGGATTTTTACAACTAATTGAATATATAGAGTGAGGGAGACAGAATAAAAGGTGACATGTTTTAAGGCAAGAGGAGCAGGTTCAGGAAAAATATGAAGAGTTCACTTTCATATATGCTGAGTTACATATACTATAATGAATTTCTATTAACTTTTTCATGTCTATATGTCTTATCTCCATATCTAGACCCTCACTTACCCTGTGCAACAACTGGAAGCTAATAAAGCGTTGTACATCTCTATGTTTGGCCCCACTGAATATATTCAGCCTGCCATGAACATTTTTTATGGATACTGAGTGGACATGTACAAAGAATTGTAATCTTCTCTTATAGGGGCTGTGTTGTGCTACTGCTCATTGCTTGTGATAGTGAACTTACTTTCCTTTCTAATCATCCTTGCTGTTAATAATGTTCCCAAAGAAGCTAAATCACTGGGGGGAGGGAGAAATAGAAAGGAGAAGAGAAGGAAGGATGTATAGTATCTGGAACTGATGGATGGATTGGAATGACTGACAACAGACTTAATATTGACTAAAAAATAATACTTTGGGAAAAAGCATCCAGAGTCACTGAAATGCCAAACTAACAACTGAATGGAAATAGGCTTAGAAATCTGCTTTTGCAATTGCCAAGCCTATGGATCTGTGTGAAGTATGTTTCATGTTTCCTGACTAAAAAGGTGTTTTTTTTTCTTCCTCCTCAATTCTTATTTTGAGGAAGTAAAACCGCAAGAGAGTTCTGCTTAAATTAGTTTGTTTCAAGTGAATGAGTATCCATCAGGCTGGAATTTTCGGCACAATACAGGTGGCTGAATTGAACAGAGGGTAAAGGACCTTTTCAATCAGAGTAACAGAAAATGCCAATTTTCCAGGCTTTGAAATCCATGTGAGGATGCACCAAAGAGAGGCAGGAGATTAGGAAAATTTAAATATGGAAAAAAGAATATTTAATACAGAATAAAGTAAAAGCAGCCAAGCAATATGGGAAGGTGAGGATAGAACCAGGTAAGGGGTGGTAGGTGGGAGGAGAAGAGAGCACAGACCTGTGAAAGCAGATGAAAGAAAATACAGAATGGCAGACTCAAACAGAGATTGTCCATATGCATTTCAGTTTTGAAGTTAGTTACAGAGAGGCATCCAAAAGCCCTGGAAGAGTTTAATTTTCAGAGCTGGTCCAGATGACATTTTCTTTTAAAGGCCAGATTAAATAATTTACCACACCTTATAGTACTTTGTGAGTGAGGAAGGAGAGAAGAAGAGAAAAAATAGTTCCACAAGGGAACAAACAGATAAGGCTTTTTTTTTTTCTTTCCCTTCCCTATGCAAATAGACTTCAGTAATACTAACAAGATAAACATATTTCTGGCAAAACACTCAGGTTTTTTTTTTTTTTTTTTTTTTACTCCCGAGCTTATTTGTCAAGCTTTCTCTCTGCTCCTTAGCTTTAAATTGACATATATCAGACTTAGCATTCCTACACTATGATGCTATTTATGCCAAACTTCTTCTAAGAAAGGGGGCATGAGCCCAATTTTCTGTCAGAGTGTATCAGAATGAGTATGACATATACCTATGTCCAGCAGCATTCTGGATGTCTCTCTGGGACTGGAAGAAAATTTGGAATGTTAGATTAAAAGATTCCTTGATGATTTTCATTACCTGGAAAATTTAATTGTCTTGTTTTTATTAAATCGTTATCCTTTCTCTGACATAAGTATTGTTTTGAGGGATCCAGCCCTCCTTATTGGTTGCCATGGAATGAAGTAGGATGAGAAGCAGATGGAAAGCCAGAGAATCCAACCTCTGCTATTTAATTATGAACTCTGGCAATTCACCACACCTGCTGGGCTTCTTTCCCCTCATATGTAGAGTAAGAGAGTTGTACTACATAACCTAAGAAGTCTCTTTCCACTTCTAAATCTATAATCCTAAAACCTATAAATATACCTATCACTTTTTCTGAGAGATCCAACATTTTATCTGTTTTATCAAACATGTAACATCATATATTAATAGGCATTCATTAATCTTTATCTAATCAATCATAAAATTATTATTGTATGTTTTTTTGGGCCTACTACTAGAGGAATAATAATAATAATAATTCCTTTAGGATCCCATGATATTTTGGGAGGATATGCGCTCAATTCCTTCATCTGTAAAATAAAGTAGTTAGACAAGATGACCTCTAAGGAACTTCCAAACTCTAATATCTTAAGATATACATATAAAAGTTATGAATTACTTAATTTAATAAACACTTATTAATCACCTCATATAACCAAACATTTTCCTATCTTCTGCATACATAAAGATGCAGTAAGACACTCTAACTTCTTTAAAGGCACTGACATTCTAATTGCTATATGTAAGACTTTCAAAAAATAAGTATGGTATAGGACACTGTAAGTTCAAAGTACTAACAAATTTGTTGAAGGTGAGAATACTTTTGAATGAGGGGATTAGGTAATATTGACTCAGGGAAATAAGATTTCACCTAAGTTAGGTCTTGAAGAAAGGAAACAAAGGAGATGGGAAAAGAAATCAGACTACTGTTGACCATTCCAAGACATTCCAGATATAGGATATCATATAAACAAAAGTTTTAAGATGAAATAGATTGGATGAGAATAGAATGAAAGAAATAGTATAATTTAATAAAAATTGAGTATGTGAAGGTGAGTACATGAAATAACACTGAAAACAAAGTTTGCTCCAATGCTATATAAGTTTAACCTATTACTCGTTTATGTTCTTTTTCTGATTTTTACAGATTTTTCTATATTATCGCACACTATCACTTCTGTTTACTCTTTTTGTACCGACTTCTATGTTTCCCTCCTTCTAATTTTCTGGTGGTTTTTGTTTGTTTGCTTTTTTGTTATGAGCTGGAACTGCAGTTAATCAAGATCTTTAGGAATTAAATCTGTGAGATTCATGGTGGTTACCCTAGGTTCTCAGAAACCATATCAGCAGAGCTCAATATTTGACCAATACTACTAGACTGGAAAGTGATATTGTGCTTCCCTTCCTTCTAGCAAAAGATATAGAGGAATGACAACAGTTGTCTGGGGACTCAATGATGAATTTTTTGATCATAGAAAGCTATGGAAAAAGAAATATAAAATGGTCCACAGAATCTTATACAGTATCTTTGCTGATGGCAGATGGGTGGAAAAGGAAACAGGAAGTTTTAAGAACACAAATGAATAACTTTCAGCCTCCCCAGGAGCAGGGACTATATCAATGTTTTAACTTCTTTACTTTTCTTTGTTTTCCATCTTCCATATTTGCTTTTTAAAGATTATATCTAGCTCTGAATTCCTCAATGATAATGTTTGGAATTTACTTATTTTATTGAAAATCTTTTCTTTCAGTATGATTAGTGCTTTACAAGGTAAAATGTTCTTGAATATAGGCCTTCCTTTTGTATTTTGGCATTTCCCCCCCACCTCCCCAGATTCTTATTTCTTATTTTATCCTGTATGATTCTAATTGGAGTTTCCTTGAATATGATCTTTTTTTCCCACATGGCTTCTTGACTTCGTGTGTGTGTGTGTGTGTGTGTGTGTGTGTGTGTTTAGTTTTACTTGGAAAAACTTTGAGAGTCTTATAGACAAAGATAGTAGTACAAAATTATGGCCAATATCACCTTGTAGATCAGCAAGAAACATCAGAGAAAAACATTTACAAAAAAACTTAGCAAGAGAATCAATTAAGCTAGATTATCTAGAACATTTGAGAATGAATTTGAAATGACAACAAACATTCAAAATATGGAAAAGGCATGTCATGATTATTGTTATTATTATTTTGCTGAAGCAATTGGGTTGCCCAGGGTCATACAATTTCAAGATTATTATTGAAAAAATAAAACATTTTACCTATTAATAACATTGAAGCCAGAACAACTAGCATTAGAATCCCAGATCTGCTATGCAATAAAGTATAAAGGGCACTAAATTGAACAATTATGAGAAGAAGAGGTAGCTCTACCAGACCGATTTCAAACAGATGAGGTCCTCATCTGGAGATGACTTTATTAGAGGGCACTGAAGAACAGATTCTTAAGAGATTTTAAGTGAAGGTACAATGTACTTGGGAAAAAACACAGATTTTATTACTACTAATTTTTACTTAATTTTCTTAATTTTACTTAATTTTTTATTACTATTACTACTAAAGAGGTATCCATATTTTTCATATCTATTAAGTATTTATGGGAATAATTTACACATGACTGGAGGATATCTTTGATGAGCCCAAGAATCCATGGCAGTCTTTTTTTTCCCCCCTAAAGATCTTCTACCCCCCAAAATTAGCATTTTTGAAGATATGTAATTGATTGGAAATTATAGAGAATAGGAGATCTTACTGAGATACTATTTGACTATAAACAAAGAAATAGAGAAATAGATGCTCACCAGAGATAATTACCAATATTAGAAAATAACATTTCATGATGTCACTTGGAGTTGGCAGACATTGAAGTGATTTCCACTTCTCCAGTTCATTTTACAGAGAAGGAAACAGAAGTAAACAGGGTTAACTGAATTGTCCAGGGTCACACAGAAAGGAAATATCTAAAGCTAGATTTGCTTTTCTTGAATCTAAGGCCAGTGCTCTAACCCCTGTAGCATATTGCTGCCCCCAAAACTGAAATAGATGTGTTCTTTTGATGTTTAGATTATCCAAATACTCTTGTGAGAGATGACATTGTGTCAACTGGATCAGACCTTAAAACATTAACAGGACTGCCTAAATGAATTTATGCAATCATTCAAAATAATACTTCTAACTATATGCACATGGAAAAACAAAACAAAACAAGCAAAAACAAAAAAACCTTCAAGGATAAAGAATTCTGCCAATAGAAATTATGCTATATTTTTCAAGGGACGAACTATAGAACTTAAACAATCAGTACACAAATCTCAGATATACCTCATATATGAACAATAAGCTTGGCCCAGAAATGAATACAAAGGGGTAATTTTTTATGTTTGTCTTGAGAAATTACTCAGTACTTCTTAATGAACCTATGCTTTTCCATGAAACAAAGGCCCATATTTTTAAAATGTTTTAATAAAAACTTGATAATGAATATTTATATATAATAATTTACTTAGTAGCCATAGATATTTAAATTACTTCTTTTAATGCATAAATTATGATAACACTATTTTAGTCATTCCAAGTCCCCAACAGAATTGATTATCCATTTTATTCTCTTTTTTGTTATTAATTGTTACTTAGTCATTTCAGTTATGTCCAACTCTTTGTGACTCCATTTGAGGTTTTCTTGGCAAAGACACTTGAGATGTTTTCTACTTCCACATCCAGTTATTTTACAGAAGAAAAATTAAAGTAGTGTTAAGTGACTTGGCTAAGGTCACACAGCTAATATGTATCTGAGTCCAGATTTTAACTTATGAAAATGAGTCACTCTGACTCTAGGGCTAGCATAGTGCTACTAGCTGCATATACTGATTTATTTATGAACAGAGTTAGCTTATACTACATCTTTTGGCTCTTATTTCATAAATTTCATATAAGATTTCTATGCATTCCTCATATCTCTCTCTCTTAATTGTACTGAAATATAATATTAATGTATCACAATTTTTTTTATCATATTCCTATTTTGATTTATTAAGATTGCTTAATATGTCCAGTCCTCTTTTTTTAGCTCTACTATGTTTTATTTTTTTAAAAATTCAATAGTATTTTATTTTTCCAATTGCATGTAAAGTTAGTTTTTAACATTCATTTATGTAAGATTTTAAGTTCCAATTTTTTCCCTCCTTTCCTCTCTTCCCTTTTCTCTCTCCAAGACAGTAAGGAATCTGCTATAGGTTGCACATGAACAATCATTTTAAACATTTCCAGATTAGTCATTTTGTGAAAGAAAAATCAGAAAAAAGGGGGGAAACTATGAGAAAGCAAAAAAAAGGTAAAAACAGTATGCTTCTATCTACCTTGTCTCAATAGTTCTCTCTCTGGGTGTAGATGGCATTTTCCATCCCAAGTCTATTGGATTTGATTTTGATCAGTGTATTGCTTAGAAGAGCCAAGTCTATCATAGTTGATCAGCAAGGCTGTTACTATACACAATATTCTCCTGGTTTTGTTCACTTTAATCAGCATCAGTTCATATAAGTCTTTCTCAGATTTTCTGAAATAAGCCTGGTCATCCTTTCTTACAGAACAATAATATTCCATTACATTCATATACCATAAACTTATTCAACTATTCCCCAACTTGTGGACATCCACTCATTTTTTAATTCCTTGTCACCAAATAAAGAGTTCTTACAAACATTTTTGCACAATTGGGTCCTTTCTTCTCTTTTATGATCTCTTTGGGATACAGACAAAATAGAGTGTATCCATACTTTTAATATCAGTATCTTTCAGGGATTCTATATAACTGTGAGTCATGAAATATGTGTTCTTCAAAGATGTAAAATTGGTGGTCATTCAAAATCTAAGGAAAGGAAAATGATGGTTACCCATATGAAGTAATCCATTATCAATGAAGAATTAAATAGAAGTGGCATAAATGATCACCTTAGAGAGATGGACAATTGGAAAAATCCTGGAGTAAGAGGAAGAGACAAATGATGGACAACTCTAGAACTATTAATATCTCTGCAAGGTTAATAGATCTTGAAGAAGACCCCTATACATGGGGAGAATCCCTTCTGGAACATTTATAGAATGATATAGATAAGATTTCCATAGGTCTAGAAACCAGACATGAATTATAATCTGATCATTGGAAGGACTGCCCATGTCCCTGGGATCACAGATTCACCTAAGTTTTGAAATGATCTGTATGCACTTGGAAACAAGATAACCTGCATATTAGTAGGCAAAGCTAAAGGGATTAAACCCCTACCTAGAGTTTCCTATGGGGTCATCAATATTTACTTGATTTTTGTTTCCTCCCAGTATCTCTTCTGAGAATATTCATGTTTTTGTTATATTTAATTCTCCAGCTTTCACAAAGTCACTCAGATTATTTTAAAAATTAAATCAAGCACAAGCTTTGTTTAACCCAACAACAACAAAAACAAAAACACACATACCCAAGCCCATGAATAGTTAAGCTAATTCTTTCATTTCTGGTGAGATTCCACATGCCAGAAACTCACATAATCTTTAAGATATACCCAGTGGAAAAGTGCTGGATTTGGAGTCAGAAAACCTTATTATTCCTAAGAATAAACCCTGAAATCTAAAATAGTTTTAGAAAGAAATTTATTGGGTCATTTGATAGAGAGTGAAAAGAAGTGGCTCCTCTCACTAGGTTCTGGAAGCTTCACATTATATAGGATTTTGACAAAGGTTTTTTGCAAGAAATACACAAGAATTATCTGACAAAAAGTATTGCACATGAGTCACACACACATCATCTGAAGGGAAAGCAAAACAAAAGCTTGTGTGAATCCAACAATTCCTGGTTATGGAGACTCCAAACACCAAAGCTTTGGGTGGATCCTGGATCTGAGAGAATTCAAAATTCCTCATATTTCTTTCCAGCATACCTGAAAAGTTACCAGAGTCAGGACAATATTCTGGATGCAATAGTTTCTTTTCAATTTAATAGTTTTTCAATAGTTTTCTGCCTTTTCATGACTCCATTTGATGTTTTTTTAGAAAAGATATAGGAGCAGTTTACCATTTTCTATTTAATCTTTCCAACTGGTCAAACTAACCTTTCTAAAGCACAAGTTTGACTCTGTCACCCACCCACCCCCACCACCATTCAAAAAATTCCAGTAGCTTCTTTTGGGTTTTTAAAGCCCACCATAACCTGACCCTTTCTTACCTTACCAGTCTTGTTGAACTCTACCCTACCACACAATATATGAACCAGTGACACTGACTTTGAGCATTTTCACTGGCTATTCTATATGTCTGTAACTCTCATGTCCTGCTTTCAAGCTTCCCTGCCTTCCTTCAAGTTTGAGCTAAAGTTCCACTTTCTAAAAGAAATCTTTCCCAGTTTTTCTTTGCTTGGTTAGTTTTTCCAATTTCCCCTGTGTATATATATATATATATATATATATATATATATTTGTACATAATTGTTCCCTCCCCCTTTACACTGTGAATTTCTAGAGAACAGGGATTGCCATGTTTGTTTCCTTTCTGTGTATCACAAGTGCTTAGAAATGTGCCTGACATATAGTAAACACTTAATGAATATTTATTGATTGACCATGTTGACCAAATTTAAATATAATAATAGAGATAAGATCCGACAAGAGCAGTGTATAATGGTAATATAATTTCCCAGTTTCCAGAAGTTATGTCCCTCTTAATTCATCCAAGGATCACCTAATCTTGTCTAGTGACTATATCCCACCACTTACTCTCATTGAGCTTGCAGTAAACTAAACCTCCTGTATCTTTTTGGATAAGCTGCTGCTTATCCATGCTTCCTCCATTTTATACCTATAAAGGTGATTTCATGTGTGTGTGAATGCTTGTGTAAGATATTTTTTATTTATTCTATTTGACTTTCATATTATTTGATTAGCACCAGATTGTTATCTAGCTAAGGACTTCTTAATCTTTTTTCTGCTCCCAAGAAATTTTCAACCAAGATATTTTTACACAACCCCATTTCTAATCTGAGCCAAGCAGCCAATCCAATCTAATCTGGCAGCATTCATGCATATGTAGTGCAAGGCACATATATTGTGTATTCAGAACAAAGGCTGTGGTGAAGTCATTAGATTCAACATGGGCAAGCACTGCCAGAAATACCTTATATTCTTTACACATTTGATTTTGAATTAATATTTGGATATTGCTTTCAGAAACCTTTTAGTATTGCCAATTTTTTCATGACCCCCACATTCAATTATATAACCCCATGTGCGGTCATAATCCATAGTTTAAGAAGCTTTGCTATAGCTTATCAAGACTCAAACCCCCATATACAGGAGAGGGTTTAGAAGCAAATGCCACAAACCCAAAAATTAATATCAAGGACAACACAAAAATAAGCATCATTTCCATATTAGTTTTAGTATGGACTTAAACCATAACCTATGACCTGAAAAACCATTGTTGTAATTCAACTACAAAAACTAATGACCAATATACGAAAGACACATCCCCTTTTAAAAATTATCAACCACTCTTTTATCGACCTACCCACTCCATTTAATATCTCTGCCTGATGGAACTTTGGATCCCTATTAGGAGTATGCCTAATTATTCAAATCCTCACAGGCCTATTCTTAGCAATACACTATACTTCAGATACACTTACAGCTTTCTTCTCTGTAGCCCACATTTGCCGTGATGTTAACCACGGCTGGCTACTTCGTAACCTACACACTAATGGGGCTTCTATATTCTTTATATGTCTGTTTCTATATGTAGATCGAGGAATCTACTACGGGTCTTACCTCTACAAAGAAACATGAAACATCGGCGTGATTCTTCTACTTACCATGATAGCAAACAGCATTTGTCGGGTATGTTCTTCCTTGAGGTCAAATATCATTCTGAGGTGCTACCGTAATTACTAACCTACTATCCGCTATCCCTTACATTGGCACCACTCTAGCAGAATGAATCTGAGGAGGTTTCGCAGTAGATAAAGCAACTCTCACACGGTTCTTTGCCTTTCACTTCATCCTACCATTCATCATCATAGCATTCTTTTTCTGTCTTAATTCTGTAATGTTAGCTCTCTTTCCATTTTGTATAATTTACAAATCTTATGAACATACCATCTTTATGTCTTTTCAATAATCATAGATAAATATGTTAAGTAACTCACAACTTAAGTGTAATAATTTACCCCATTCCAAACACTGGTACCACTAGAGGTTTTTCACTAGAGACTTCCTGCTACAATGACACTGAGCCATTAACAGTAAATCTCTGGGTCCCGTCATGAAGTCAGCTCTGAATCCCTTAGAGATTACTATCATCTAATCCTCATCTCTTCATTTTCTCCCTAGAAATAGTATGATTTTTTTTAAACAAAAAGCTTTAGGAACATGTAGGTAAACCATAATCACAACAACTCTCTCATCTTTTAATTTACTAACATTGTCAAAAAAACATAAATGAGGTTCATCTGACATGACTTGTTCTTGATGAAACCATGTTGGCTCTGTGTAATTATTGCTTCCCTTTCTAAATGTTCATTAATCATCCCTTTAATTTTTCTTCCTAGAATATTCCCATGAATTAAAGATAATGGCTTATAGTTAGCAGACTGTTTAAAAATTGGCCCTTCTCTCAACTTCTCCTATTTACAAAATTTTAAGTTTCACTGACAGTACTTAAAAAACATCACCTCTCCCAGATTTTTTGAGGACTAGAGAATGTAGTTTATTTAAGGTCAGCTGATATGAACTTATTAAGGGGAGCTCAGTGCTCTTTTACTAATTTTGTTCTTATTAGGGGCCTCAGTTCTCTTTTAGTCATTTCTGTTCCATCATTTTTAGTGTAAAAGTCATTCTCCTTTGCAAAGAAAACATAAATATCACTATATCACTAATGCTATCTTTCTTTTTCTCCCAATAACACTAACAACTCCTTCCCACAAAACAATCAAAAATAAACAAACAAACATACTGCTGTTGCTGCTGCTATTATTGTACTTGGCTTCCCTTGCCATCCTCAGCTTATTTTGAGCTTTAACATTTCCTGTGTTTACAGAACTATTCCAAATTCTTGTATTTTTCTTCTATTATCTGTTATTGCTTCCATTTTCTATATATTTCTTAGAATCTAAGATTGTGGGTGAGTCTCCTTTTGATTTATATCTCTTCAGAAAATTCAATATTCCTTCTCAATTTAATTTTTTTTGTGCTTTCTGAATTTCATTCTTCATCATCTCCCCTCTTACCTATGCAAATTTCCTTTGCAGTTTTAAGTCCATGCTATACTTTCTATCTTTCCTCTGAACTCTTGGAAATATAGTTTTCCAAGCCATCCTGATATTCTAGAAACAGAGAGTAAAATAGAAATTGAAGGAATCCACTGATTACCTCCTGAAAGAGTTCTCAAAAGGAAAACTCCTAGAAATATTATAGGCAAATTCCAAAATTTCCATGTCAAGGAGAAAATATTGCAAGCATCCAGAAAGAAACAATTCAAATATAGTGGAGCCACAATTAGGATAAAACAAGATTTACAGCTTCTACATTAAAGGACCAAAGGCCTTGGAATGTGATATTCTAGAGAGCAATGGAGCTAGAATTACAACCAAGAATTACCTACCCAGCAAAACTGAGTATAATCCTTCAGGGGAAATGGTAGAAATTCAGTGAAATAGAGGATTTTCAAACATTTGTGTTGAAAAGACCAGAGCTCAATAGAAATTTAATTTTCAAATATAGGGCTCAGGAGAAACCTAAAGAGGTAATCAGGACTAATAATAAGAGACTTAATAAAATTTATCTGTTTTCATTCCTACATGAGAGGATGAAACTTGTAACTCATTAGAACTATTTTTTCAGTTAGAAGATATACAAATGGGGGCACAGGTGTGAGTTTAATATGAAAGGATGATATCTAAAGAAATAAAATTAAGGAGTGAGAGGAATATACTAGGAGAAAGGGAAAGGAAGAAGTGGAATGGGGTAAATTATCTGCCAAAAAAAAAGACAAGGAAAAAAAACTTAATTAGAAGGGAAGAGAGGTAGGAAAGGGGAAGTGATCTTACTCATCAGTATTGGCTCAAAGAGGAAATAACATATATATTCAATATGGATAGAAAAATCTTTCTTACTCTGCAAGAAAGTAAAAGGGGATTGGGATATGGGAAGAGGGGAAGGTAATAGAAGATAGGGCATATTGAGGGAGGGAGTGGTCAGTGGCAAAATGATTTTGAGGATGGACAGCATGAAAGGAGAGAGAGAATAAAATAAATGGAGAAATATAATTAGCAATAGTAATTATAAAAAAAAGAATTTAGAAGCATTTTTTTTTCTGATTAAACCTCATTTCTCAAACATAGAGGGAATTGAGTCAAATTTATAGAAAAAAATAAGAGACATCCCAATTGATAAATGATCAATTTAAAATGATCTATGCCCTTTCAAAAATGTACTTCTCTACACCTTTTACCTATCCTATGTCTTTTAAGTAAAATAAACTATTCAGGACAGTTAGGTGGTCCCAGGCCAGCCGTCAGGGAGATGAGTTTAAATTCAGTCTCAGACATTTACTGTGTAATCCCTGGGCAAGTCACTTAATACTGGCTTTTTTTTTTTTTTTTTATTTAATAGCCTTTAATTTACAGGATATATACATGGGTAACTTCACAGCATTAACAATTGCCAAACCTCTTGTTCCAATTTTTCACCTCTTACCCCCACCCCCTCCCCTAAATGGCAGGATGACCAGTAGATGTTAAATATATTAAAATATAACTTAGATACACAATAAGTATACATGACTCAAAACATTATTTTGCTGTACAAAAGAATCAGACTCTGAATTATTGTACAATTAGCTTGTGAAGGAAATCAAAGATGCAGGTGTGCATAAATATAGGGACTGAGGAATTCAATGTAATGGTTTTAGTCATCTCCCAGAGTTCTTTTTCTGGTATAGCTAGTTCAGTTCATTACTGCTCCATTAGAAATGATTTGGTTGATCTCGTTGCTGAGGATGGCCTGATCCATCAGGACTGGTCATCATCTAGTATTGTTGTTGAAGTATATAATGATCTCCCTGGTCCTAGCTCATTTCACTTAGCATCCAGTTCGTTAAGTCTCTCAGGCCTTCTAGAAATCATCCTGTTGGTCATTTCTTTACAGAACAGTAATATTCCATAATTTTCATATACCACAATTTATTCAGCCATTCTCCAACTGATGGAAATCCATTCAGTTTCCAGTTTCTAGCCACTACAAAAAGGGCTGCCACAAACATTCGTGCACATACAGGTCCCTTTCCCTTCTTTATAATCTCTTTGGGATATAATCCCAGATAGTAACACTGCTGGATCAAAGGGTATGCACAGTTTGATAACTTTTTGAGCATAGTTCCAAACTACTCCAAAATGGTTGGATTCGTTCACAACTCCACCAACAATGAATCAATGTCCCAGTTTTCCCACATCCCCTCAACAATCAACATTATTTTTCCTGTCATCTTAGCCAATCTGACAGGTGTGTAGTAGTATCTTAGAGTTGTCTTAATTTGCATTTCTCTATTAATAATGACTTGGAGCATCTTTCATATGACTAGAAATAGTTTCATTTTTCATCTGAGAATTGTCTATTCATATCCTTTGACCATTTTTCAATTGGAGAATGGCTTGATTTTTTATAAATTAGAGTTAATTTCTATATATTTTGGAAATGAGGCCTTTATCAGAACCTTTGACTGTAAAAATAATTTTCCCAGTTTATTGCTTCCCTTCTAATCTTGTCTGCATTAGTTTTGTTTGTACAAAAACTTTTCAGTTTGGTATAATCGAAATTTTCTATTTTGTGATCAGTAATGATCTCTAGTTCTGCTTTTGTCATAAAGACCTTCCCCTTCCACAGGTCTGAGAGGTAAACTATCCTATGTTCCTCTAATTTATTAATAATTTCATTCTTTATGCCTAGGTCATGAACCCATTTTGACCTTTATCTTGGTGTAGCAGTTAAGTATGGATCAATGACCTAGTTTCTGCCATATTAGTTTCCAATTTTCCCAGCATTTTTATCAAACAGTAAGTTCTTATCCCAAAAGCTGGGATCTTTGGGTTTTCAAAGACTAGGTTTGCTATATTTGTTGACTGTTTTATCCCTTGAACCTAATCATTCCACTGATCAACTAATCTATTCCTTAGCCAATACCAAATAGTTTTTGGTAACTGCTGCTCTATAGTATAGTTTTAGATCTGGTACAGCTAAGCCACCATCATTTTGATTTTTTTTTATTAATTCCCTTGAAATTTTGACCTTTTGTTTTTCCATATGAACTTTTGTTTTATTTTTTCTAGGTCATTAAAATAGTTTTTTAGAGTCTGATTGGTATAGCGCTAAATAAATAGATTAGTTTAGGAATATTGTCATCTTTATTATATTTGCTCGCCTATCCAAGAGCATTTAATATTTTTCAATTGGTTAGATCAGACTTAATTTGTTGTGAAAAGTGGTCTGTAATTTTGCTCATAAAGTTTCTGATTTTCCCTTGGCAGATAGATTCCTAAATATTTTATATTATCAGTAGTTACTTTAAATGGAATTTCTCTTTGTAACTCTGACTGTTGGATTTTGTTAGTGATATATATAAGATATGTGATGACTTATGTAGGTTTATTTTATAAACTAGCAACTTTGCTAAAGTTGTGGATTATTTCTAATAACTTTTAGAAATCTCTGGGTTCTCTAAGTATACCATCATGTCATCGGCAAAGAGTGATAATTTGGCTTCCTCATTTGCCTATTCTTATTCCTTTAATCTCTTTCTCAGCTCTTATTGCTATAGCTAGCGTTTCTAATACAATATTAAATAGTAAGGTGATAGTGGCAACCTTGTTTCCTCCAGATCTTATTAGGAATGGTTGCAGTTTGTCTCCATTACATATGATGCTTACTGATGGTTTTAAATAGATGCTGCTGATTATTTTAAGGAAAGTCCATTTATTCCTATACTCTCAAGTGTTTTTAATAGGAATGGATGTTGGATTTTATCAAATGCTTTTTCTGCATCTATTGAGATGATCATATGGTTTTTGTTAATTTGGTTATTGATATGGCTAATTATATTGATAGTTTCTCTAATATTGAACCAGCCCTGCATTCCTGGTATAAATCCTACTTGATCATAGTGGTATTATCTTGGGATGATTTTCTGTAGTCTTTTTGCTAAGTATCTTATTTAAGATTTTAGCATCATATTCATTAGGAGATTGGTCTATAATTTTCTTTCTCTGTTTTCAGCCTACCTGGTTTAGGTATCAGTACCATGTCTGTGTCATAGAAGGAATTTGGTAGGACTCCTTCATTCCCTATTTTATCAAATAATTTATATAGCATTAGGCCAATTGTTCTTTAAAATGTTTGGTAAAATTCACATTAAATCCATCTGGTCCTGGGATTTTTCTTAGGGAGTTGTTTAATTGCCTGTTCTATTTCTTTTTCTGAAATGGGACTATTCAAGCAATTTACTTCTTCCTCTATTAGATCTGGGAAGTCTGTATTTTTTGGAGGTAGTCATCCATTTCACTTAGGTTATCAATTATGGCATAAAGTTGAGCAAAATAACTCCTTATTTATTCTCTAATTTCCTCTTCATTGGTGGAAAGTTCTCCTTTTCATTTTTTTAAGACTACTAATTTCATTTTCCTCCCTCCTTTTTCTAATCAGATTTACTAAAGGCTTATCTATTTTATTGGCTTTTCATAGAACCAACTCTTAGTTTTATTAATTAGTTCAATAAGTTTTTTTACTTTCAATATTTTTAATTTCTCCTTTTAATTTTAGAATTTCCAATTTAGTATTTGATTGAGGGTTTTTAATTTGGTCTTTTTTAGTTTTTTAGTTGAAGCTCCAATTCATTAATCTTTTCTTTCTCTGTTTTATTCAAGTAAGCCTCTAAGGATATAAAATTCCCTCTTATTACCGCTTTGGCTGCATCCACAAATTTTAGTATGATGTCTCATCATTGTCATTATCTTGAGTGAAATTATTAATTGTATCTATAATTTGCTGCTTCACCCAATCATTCTTTAAGATGAGATTGTTTAGTTTCCAATTACTTTTTGGATCTATTTCCCCTAACTTTTTGTTGAATGTAGTTTTTATTGCATCATGATCTGAAAGAAAGCATTTATTATTTCTGCTTTTTGATTTAATTTTGAGGTCTTTATGTCCTAATATATGGTCATATTTTGAATAGGTTCATGAACTGCTGAGAAGAAAGTATATTCTCTCTATCTCCATTCAATTTTCTCCAAAGATCCAAGCATACCTAATTTTTCTAATATTCTATTTACTTTTAATTTCTTTCTTATTTGTTTTGTGGTTTGATTTGTCTAATTCTGAGTGCAAGGTTGAGATCTCCTACTATTACAGTTTTGTTGTCTATTTCTTCTTGCAACTCTCTTAACTTCTCCTTTAGGAAGTTGAGTGCCATACCACTTGGTGCATATATGTTTAATATTGATATTGCTGTTGTTTATGTTACTTTAGCAGGATGTAGTTTCCTTCCTTATCTCTTTTAATTAGATCAATTTTACTTTTGCTTGATCTGAGATAAGGATGGCTACCCCTGCTTTTTGACTTCACCTGAAGCATAATAGATTTTGCTCCAGCCTTTTACTCTTTACTCTATATGTATCCCCTGCTTTAAATGTGTTTCTTGTAAACAACATATTGTAGGGTTCTGACTTTTGATCCAGTCTCGTATCTGCTTCCTTTTTTGGGAGTTCATCCCATTCACATTTACGTTAGAATTACTAAATCTGTATTTCCTGCATCCTAATAACCCAGATTGTGCTTTTACTTATTCTTGCCTCCCCAACCCTCTTTTCCCCTTTTTAAACTTATGTACCCCTCTTGTTCACGATACTTATCCTCTTTATAATCCCTCCCTCCCCTTTGGAGTCTTTTCCCCTTCCTTCCCTTTATTACTCTTTTTCTTTTCCCTTTTCCTCTCCCCGTTTTTAATGAGGCGAGGAGAATTTTCTCTAAAACAAATGTCAATTATTTTTCCTTTTGAGCCAACTCTGATGGAGTAAGATTCACACAATGTTCCTCCCCTCTCTAAATTCCCTCAGATATGATAAGTTTCCTTAGCCTCTTTGTGGGATGTGGTTTCCCCTTTTTATCCCTCCTTCCCACCTTATTCTGCCATCATCCCTTTTCCATATCTACTTCCCTTTTTATGTTATATCAGTATTATCAAATTTTACATGTATTTTTTTGTATATCCACAACAGAAATACAATTCTCAAGAGTTATTTTTACCTTTTTTCGCATCTCTTGAGTTCTATTCTTGGAGATCAAATTTTTGTTTAGTTGTTCTGTTTTTCTTCAGAAACAAATGGAATTCATTTGTTTCATTAAACGTCCATCTTCTTCCCTGGAAGAAAATGCTCAGCTTTACTGGTAGTTTATTCTTAGTTTGCATCCTCAGTTCTTGTGCCTTTCGGAATATCATATTCCAGGCCCTTCTTTCCTTTAATGTAGAGGCAGCCAGATCTTGGGTGATCCTTATTGTGGCACCTCGGTATTTAAATGGTTTTTTTGGCTGCTTGTAAAATTTTTTCCCTTAATCTATAGTTCTGAAATTTTGCCACAATATTCCTTGGGTTTTATTTTTAGGGTTTCTTTTCAGAAGGTGTTCGATGAATTTTCTTTCAATGCCTATTTTACCTTCTGATTCTATTACATCTGGGCAGTTCTCTTTGATGATTTCTTGTAAAATAGTATCTAGGCTCTTTTTTTCATCATAGTTTTCGAAAGTCCAATAATCCTCAGATTATCTCTCCTAGATCTATTTTCCAAGTCTGTCATTTTAGCAAGTAGATAATTCATGGTTTTTCAGTTTGTCATTTTTTGGTTTTGCTTGACTGATTCTTGCTGTCTCAATGCATCATTAGTTTCAATTTGTTCAGTTCTAATTTTTAAAGAATTATTTTCTTCATTAGCTTTTTTACTTCTTTCTGTATATGTCCAATTAGGTTTTTGAATGTATTGTTTTGGTCTGTGAGTTTATATTTTTTTGCCAATTTCTCAATAAATCTTTCTTTTCTAGTGAATTTTATTAGTCTTTTCTCAATTCATTTCAGGAATCCTACTTTCTAGTGAATTCTTTTATTTTTCCAATTCACATTCTTACTTTCCTGGATTTTTTATTTTTTCACATTCACCAATTCTGCACTTCCTGGGAATTTTTAACTTTTCCAATTCGTATTTCAGGAAGTTGTTGCTCTCTTGTAAGAGCTTCTTTTCCTTTCCCCATTTATCTTCTAATCTCTTTTGAGACTTTTAATGGTCTCTCTTCTACTGAGAGCATTATGTAAAGGAGGACGTCTGAGTCATTTTGCTTTGAGGTCTCTTCCACGAGTGTTCTGACCTGCTCTTTTCTGCATAGAAGCTGTGGATTGTTCTTTTCATCTTTTATTCATGTTTTAAAGCCTTTAGGGTAGGTCTCCTAGCAAGAGGTTACACTCCTCTGCAGAGCAGGGAAAGATGAAACTCAGTTTCCGACTCGAGGTATGGAGTGCTCTGGTGAGAGTTTTCCCTTCCCCAACAGGAAGTGATTCAGCACTGGCCGAGCTTATCAAACCTGTTAGTAGGGCTGAGTGGATTATCATTGCCCTCGGCTAGAGACTAAGTGGTGAAAGTGTCACGCCTCAGGCCGGAGCCTCTTGTGGGACTGTGAGGATTAGCAGCTGAGTCGCAGACCAGTAAAGGAAGGCAGACAGCCACAAACTCTGCCCAGGTCTCTGCTCTGATGCAAATCGAGCCCTGGAAAAGCTCTATGGCCCCAAGCCGAGCTCCCCTGGCAGATTGGAGGCTAACCAGGGATGAGTCCTACTGCCGATGCAGGATCACACTGCCCTCAAGGTAAAAGTCTCCCTTACTGGGGTTGAGGCATGCGCGATACTTGTGCTGAGATCTGTGCCTTCACCCTGAGTTTGAGCTCTCCTCGAACCCAATTTCTCCAGTCTGTGCTGATCATCCCCCTGGCCCCGAACCAACCTTGTTGCGAGTACTGCAGATTTTACTTCGGCCGGTGAGTTGTTCTATTTCTTATCTTTACGAATTGTAGCAGTCAAGACTATTTTTGGAGGCTCGATATAATATTGATAAAGAGGTAGATAGAGCTTTATGAATAGACGTGTGTGTCTTTCACGCCATCTAGCTCGCCCCCACTTAATACTGTTTACAGCTTCCTCATCTATAAATGAACACTTCAGTATGTTTGCCAAGACCCCAAATGGATTTACAAAGAGTCAGACATGATAGAAATGACCCAACAAGTACACCCACTCAGGGTCATAATCCAGTGAATTTCATCCTATACAATGATTATGCAATGCCTTATATTAGGAGGATTTCTTGTTCATTGTATTTGATGTCTAAACTTTGGGCATTGTGTATAGACATTTGTGATCATATAAGTTACTACTGGTTTCTTTACTAGATTTTGTATTCTTTGGATTTCTGGGAATTTCAGATCTCCTTTCATTATGGCTACTTTTTATGTAGGGATTCTCAACCTGAGGCCCATGAAGTTAAAAAATAATGTGATAAAAGTATTCCAACATAATATGTCTCATTCATAATTTTAGGTATTTTTATGTTATGTGCTTAAAAATATTATTCTGAGAAGAGGTCCATAGATTTCACTAGACTACCACAGGCATCAATGAAACAATAAAAGGTTTAAAACAAATGTCTGTTGAGCAGTAACTAAGTTGAAAGATGGATACAGGCAACTTTATCCCTCCTTCATTCTTTTTTAAATTAAAACAATTTCAGTTCAATATTCAAGATACCTGGGAAATATATTCTTACCTGCTTTGTTAGCTGTACCCCACCTCTGGCTAAGAATCAGATATCATTATCCCCGTTTTTTGGATAAAGAAACTGGTTTTCAGAAAAGTTAAGTGATTTAGCTATGATCATATAGCATAGATGAGATTTAAACACAAGTTTTCCTGACTCCAAGTCCAACATTATTTTCTCTAGGCAACATTTATTCAATATTTCCATGGAGTTGACATTTTCCAGGCCCACCAAAGGAAAGGAATTATATCCTATAATACACAGCACAAGTGAAGACTAAGGTCTAGATTTACTCCTCCAAACCACAGTTTCATGCCAGTCTTGCTATTCTATAGTTCTGTGATCTCTGTTCAAGAGAATTAGTCTAGAATGCATCTCCATCACTGCTCCTGCACTGGGTCCAACCTCTGGCTAAGTCCAGGGCATCTCTCTATAGTTTTTAAGAGCATGTGGTTCCCTGGAATACAAAATACTTGGAAGGGGCCACATGGTTCCATAGCTGGTTCTCTATCTCTTTTTTTGAAAATTAGCATTTAGCTCAGACACTGTCTTCATCAACAGTGAAGTGTTAACTAGGGGATAAATAACCATGAATTTCATTATCAAGATGGGGTTAAGAGTCATCAGCAATGCCAGTGCAGAGATCTCAATGGTGTTAACCTGATTAACAGGAAATTCAGTTTGTCAAAGGAATCTTACACCTGAATAAGAAGATGTGAGGGTTCAGGTACCAGGGACACCCTTTACACTTATATTCCTCATCCCAATGTGTTCCAAATAATACAGGAAAAAAGTGAATGGTTTGTACCCAGTTTTTACTATATGGTTATTATGCACAATGTATAAACATACAATACATACAGATAAGTACGTATATATCAGTTTTTGCTATGGGATAAAGTCCATCACTCTTTATTTTCCTCCTGCTTCATCTTCTGACTTTTAAGGCTTCAACACCATGCCTTAGCTGTACTCTCACACTGCAGCTTTCTTTCGTCCTTGGGGTTTCCTCAGATTGGGCTATCCATTCTCCCCTGCAACTTTCTCACCATGGAGCATCTCTCTACTAGGTCAAACCCCTTTTTCCACCGGAGAATTCTCCTAAGGCTTCCATTTTGGGAAGAGACTGTGATTGCCTAACTTTCATTTCCCTCCCAGCTATGTTTCTGACTTTCCAAACTTCAGTATCATACTTCATCTCATCCTCCATTTTTTAAAAAGCTTTTCAATTAGTTGTCTTCTTCTATTAAAATGTAATGTTGTTAGGACAGGGATTATAACTTTTTTTTTTCAGTTGTGCAACCCCTGTCCCAAGAACCATTGATATGAAACGCTCCTGCTATATAAGAACAGGGACAGAGTTGATGAGAGACAGTTTTAGTTCTCAGCAATCTCCTTTTGGGACTGGACAAGCTTCAAGATATCTTTCAGAAAGAAGTCATCCTCAATTCAGATTACTGAAGAACAGTAGATATATTTGTATGTATGTATCCTGTATTTATTTTAATCATGACACATGATCAGCCTAATGCATTTTTGTTATTCCCTGCTTGTCTATCCATTGAATAATAAAGAAAAGAAAGAAGAGAGAGAAATCCCATTTAGGGGTGGAGAAGAAAAACAAAACATCTTCTTCAAGAAATGCCCTTAGTTCATGAAGGCTGATTGTTAAATTTTCAGTGTGAGTATTTACACCTATAATTTTGAGCAATACAACAAATCAGGGCTTTATTTATTATTATGTTGATTGTTTAGAGTTAAGAATGTGCTGGAGAAAAAATAACAATTCAGATTAAACTGAGAAGTCCATTTGGGTATATGGATTTTAGAGAGCTAGTCAGATCTCTAAACATTTACCAACAGACTCTTGGATACTTAAGAACCAAGAGTTCAGCCAAGACCCATGAACCCCCAGATTCCTAATCCAGCACTCTTGCCTACACTATGCTTTGTTAACTCTAGTACTTTTATTCTATTTGTGTTTATGTATTACTGTTGTCCACTGAACCTTAACTGCTACACATGAAACCTGATTTATCATGAAATAATTACCTACAAGTAATAAAAAGTGAGATTTTCTGGTATTAACAATATGTGCATTTATTTTTTAAAGTAGTGGTAAAAGTGCTTCACTGTAGTCCCTCCTAGCTTTTGATCCACATATGAGTCTATGATCCTTTGCCCTTCCCCATCTCTACCTCTAGATGCTGCCCAGAGGCAGCTGCCTCTTTTGCCTACTTTTATCTACACCAGCTCTGACTACAGCTCAGTCACAGTGCCTAAAATCCCATCATTAGACATTTATTCCTTTGGGGCTTGAAGGCTTTACAGCTTCCAAGAATCTTCTATTAAAATGAAATTCCCTTTTGGAGAAGTAATACCTTCAACCATCAAACTAGCTAGCATGTTTTATTAACATAGAATCATGGATTTGGAGCTAAGAAAGATCCTTAGAGATCACTTAGTTCAAGACCCTCACTATACACATAGTGGGGGGGAATTGGGATAAGAGAATTTAAGTAACTTACTCAAATTCACATGACTAATATCTCATAGTCTTAGAGACAGAAGGGACCTCAGAGACTCTCTCAAATCACACTTGGTCAAGACTTTGTTCTACAATATCCCTTTCAAGTACCTTACTACATATGAGTATTTCTGGTATGGCACAGCAAATAATATAGGATCTGAAGCCAGAGGTCCTGAGTTCAAATTCCAACTACTATACATGTGACTTAGACAAGTGGCTAAGCCTTTGTGACCTCATTTGGGTTTTCGTGGCAAATATACTGGAGTGGTTTGTCATTCCCTTCTCCATAAACTGAGGCAAAGGTCTAAGGCCATATGTGAACTAGGTCTCAGGCCAGATTTGAATAGCATTATACCAACTGTACTACCAGTATTAATGAAACCCAAGATCAGTTTATACAATCCTTTACCTCACACTTTTTTAGCTGCCATATCTCCTTGTTCCCCTGTATTTAACTTTGTGAGTTTTTTTTAACCAACTGTATATTTATCTCTATTAAGTTTTATCCTAGTAAAATGGCCCTTTTATATCAGCCTGTAGACTCTATCATCAAATGCATTATGTAGACCTTCTAGCTTTGTGGCTATAAAATTGGTTTGTTAGATAGACTATATATTTATCTAAGTCATTAAAAAAAGTAAGAGAGGACTTGTTCAAGAATAAATTGTAAATCAATAGTAAAGCCAGTGGGGCATCTAGATGGTGCCATTGTGCGCAGAGTGCTGAGCCTGGAGTGAGGAAGACTCATCTTTTTGAGTTCAAATCTGACCTGAGATACTTACTAACTGTATGACTCCGAGAAAGTCACTTGACTCCGTTTAGATCAATTTTTTCCATCTGTAAAATGAGTTGGAAAAGAAAATGACAAAACACTCTAATGCCTTTGCCAAGGCACTTCAAAAAGTCATGAAGAGTTAGACATGACAAAAATAATAGAACAAGTAGAGAAAATATTCCATTGACCATGAATCATTCTAGTATTCTTTGCTTTATATTACTTTGGAACTAATTAAAATAATTAAAATTAAGACTCAATAAGAATAAGACACCTGTTAGGCATTTGGAGCTTTAGGACAAAACAGAAGATAAGCAGAACAGAAATGCTGCTAAGCAAGAGACAAGCACTGAAAGAGATGGCAAGAGCACTCCAAAGGTCACTTTTCCAATTTCTCAAGCTCAAGCTCTGTTCCAATTAGCACATGTCTCCATCAGGATGTCTATCTTGGACTGTTTACAAGTCCAAATTTTCTCTCTTTGTGAAGAACCTGGAAATCAGTTGGTGCTTGAAGATATTTTTTACAAAGACAGTTGGGTAAGTTCCTCATTGGCTGAAAAACCAAAATCCAACTACCACTTCAGTTCCTTTTTCATCAGATTCATTAATCAATCAATCAATTAATAGACAACTATACATAATTATTAAGTATCTACTCTGCCATGGATTGTTTTTCTTTTGTCTTTAGATCCCTAGCTCCTTGTACAAAGTAGGAAGGGCAGTAAGTTCCTCAAGGGCTCAAAGATTTGTGGTTAGAAGGGTTTTTTAACAGTCATTTAGCCACTTTACAAATGAAATTTTTGTAGTAAGTAAAGGTTAAATTACTTTTCCAAGGTTACACAGGTTCAAAGAAGCAGAACCAGGATTGGTGCCTAGAATCTTAGATTCAAAGAACATTAATAGAGATTGAACCTGGAATTTCATTATTATAAAAAAATTCTAGATAAAGATTTTCCATCAGGCTGTGGGAGCCTTTGCTATAATTTATATTATTTAAGAATCCTTGCACATTGAGAGATTAAGTGATTTACCCAAGATCTCACAGCTAGTCTGTATCAGAATCCAGATTTTCTTTTTTGTGAGACCAGAATTCTGCCTCTCCCTGTATCTTCTTTGACAACCAACCCAAAGCTGTTTCCATGACACCAGAGAACCTTTCTCCACACACCTAAAATCTGAGTTAGGAGATGAGGGGCTAGTGAGGGGTGAAGGGTGAGGGAGAAAGAGATAAATCAGCCAGAGAGAGAAATGGAGAAGGCCAGAGGGGAAGGAAGGAAAAAGTTCATGAGAGGAAGATTCAGTCACAAAAGAAATGGTTTGGTCACAAACAATTTGAAATGTAACAATTCACAGTGTGATTTATCTGGCTTGCAGGAGTTCCTAATAAAGGACTGTCAGTCTCTCCCCCATTCTGCTCTACTCAGTGCTGAACTTGGTGGACAGAAAATTAACTTAAGTTGAAAAGTTTTCCTGATATTTTCTTTCTTTTTTCTCTTTCTCACCCGGTGCTCCCATTTTTAGTTCTATATTAGTTTGGGGCCCAGCTGCCTCTATGGGCTCCCTCTCTCCAAAGACAGTCTTCTCATTCCTGGCCTATTCTAGAAGGAAATATTTGAATCTGGCTAATTTATAAACGACTCTGAAGTTGGTTTTCCCTGGAGGGTTCCCCTACCATCTGAAATCTCATATTTCCATTCAGAGCTGTCAAGTGAGCAGTTTGCCTCCTTGGAAAAAAATCCATAATGCGAAGATTGAATCCCTTAGAGGCAACCCTAAACCCATGGATCCAGGGAACAAAGAAAGTTTGGTGTCAATAGACTTCTCAAGCCCAGAATCTAGAAGAGCCATGCTGACAACAGACAAAGAATGGTTGCTAGCCCTGGCACTGGGGTAGGCCAGGCAAGTCAGAAGGAGGTGGATTGAATTCATTTTCCATCCATGTTGTCAGGAGTGACCCTGAGGCAAAATTGCAAAGCAAAGAGAATCACAGAATAAGAATGTTAGAGCTTCAAGGGACCTTCGAGTTCACCTTGTCCAAGGCCCACATTTTAGAAAGTAGAAAATTTAAGGCTCTGAAAAGAAGGGAAGAGAATTGCAAGGTGAAGGTCACAAAGCAAGTTTAGTACCAGAGATTTGATTAAAACCTTACTATCCTGATGCCTACTTCATGCTTTCCATGGAACAGTAGGAAGACCTCTAGCACTACTTCTAGCTGCCTGGTGTTGGGCATTCTAAGATAAGAAATGTTCATAGCATCTCTACCTCTGACCACCTCCCCTTTCCCTCCTCACTAATGCCTTTGGTTCTGGGGCTTAACTCTTTCTTCATCTCCTACCAAAAGTTACTAATCCAAGATTTCTTAGCCTTAAGACTTTGAGTTATCAAGGTAGGAAGCAAATGTGATTAATTACATATGTTAAAGGAGGATAGTGGAAAGAATATAACTTGAGATCAGGAGCTCTAGATTCTCAATGCCTATCCCAGAACTTAGCTTATAGAAGGCATTTAATTAATGCTTAATGGTTGGGTGCGTTATTGCATCTCCTCTTCCCAGGGTATTTACTTCTAAAAAAGGAACTCAGAAATTTCAAAATCTCAGCCCATAGAATTAGATTTCTATTCATAGAATTATATTAAAAAAATAAAAAAGGTCACCTTCTACATTAGAGCCACCATTAAATACCTCCCAGTTTGTGTTCTAATATTATCTTACATATACTTTTCATATAACTCATTGGTACCTATTTGTTCATATGCTATTTCCTCAATTAGACTGTAAGCTTCTTAAAGACAGAATCATTTTTATGATTTTTTGTATACCTAACACTTAGAATAATAGTGCCTCGTTCATAATACTTATTTAACAAATGCGCTGTGATTGACTGACAGAATGATGAGAAGAATATTTTGGGGATGATGATTGTCCCCAAAACTTTATGATTATAGTTTACATAGTTCACACTGATAAAGCACTCCAAGTTTTGCAGATTGCTTTCCTTTTAACATTCTTCCATGAGACATATGAAATATTATTATATCCTGTTAGTAAATGAGTTATCTCTGGACCAGTGGCTTTAGAAGTCACATAGCCCAATCTATTAATTTTATAGATGTTCAAACTGAAGCCCCCTCCCAAATTGAATTATTTGTCCAAGGTCACATATATATATCAAATGACAGAACCAGGAATTGTACCAAGGTCTTTAACTCTGAATCCAGGGAAAAGTTTTACTACTCCAGGTGCTGTCATCAGCCTAGGACTATATTGCTGGTCTGTGTTAGAGTCAGGAATTGAGCTTGAATCCAGTGATTTCAAGTATCAGAGATTATTGGTTTGTCCCTGCCACACACCTGCTAATATACTGGTAAGACTCAATTTGTAAAGATAGTTTATTCTATCACCACCTTTAGCTTACTAGCAGATTTCATCTTTCCATGGAAGGGGATGGAATGATAAACCATTACACCCATATACTATTAGCATGAGGTTTAAATTCATTGAGCTTAAAATTAGCCACTCATTCACTGCCTTTACTAGCCTAGGTAAACATGCCTTCAGTGCCGACTGAATTACTTTGCCAGGTTCCATACTATTGATAGACTACAACTATATGTAAAACACATAAGCATAGAAGATCTACCCACCACAATATCTGGTCCCAAACTCACTGTTTCATGATCATTCAATTTCACAATGAATTCAGTTATCCACTTTGGATAGAATAGGGCTTGGTTTCCCTTTGTTTTAACTAAAATCTTAGAGCCTTTTCAGGGGCAAAGGGCAATATATTTTATTATACCTCCTTTCCTCCCCATTTCCATGCTTTCTCTGTTTGGTTGGAAGGAAAGGGAATAGGGAGGAAGTATCCACTTGATTCATCATCCCTGCTATTATCTTTCTTAAATCAAAAGTGATAGTACCTTATTGCACAACAAATATTCCCAGCAAAAATACTATCTGACACCAATGATACAATAATAACTGGGCAAAGTGCAATATTTTGCCATTTTTTGCCAACCCAAAGTCAGGGAGAAACATAAAGCCAACAAATTGACATCTACTATCTTGTTTTTGATTTGTTTTTGGTGCAGGAAAAGACACCATCTTGGAATAAGGAAGACCAGAACTGGTATCCTTTCTCAGATATTTACTAGCTCTGTGATACTTGGCAAGAAGCCATAACTTTTTTTTTTGTTCTCATCTGTAAAATGACATAATAATATCATCTGCCACGCAAGCTTATTTGAAACAAAAATAAGAAAAATACTATATATAATATATAAATATGAATTATAATATGCTATATATAATGTGTGTATATAAATTGTTGTTCAGTTGCATCTGAATCTTTATGATCCTATGGACAGTTGAACACCAATATTGTTGTCTATGGGGTTTTCTTGGGAAAGATACTGAAGTGATTTGCTATTTCCTCTTCCAGAGGCAATTAGGAGTTAAGTTACTTGCCCACAGCTAGTGGTCAAAATTTAAAATATAACATAGTACCTGGCACATTGTAGGAGTTTAATGAATATTTAATGTTTGATTTATTATTATTATTTTTATTGTTGTTATGAGAATACATGACAGAGTAGCACAGCATTATCAGTGATCTAAGTGATAGAAGGGAAGTCGGGGGCATTCTAGTCAAGTGGTGCTGGTGATAAGACAAAAAACATAATGAGTTTCCATTTTTGGAGAGAGTCTGGAAGAAAAGATATGGGTATCACTTATCATTGATAGAGAAATCCACTTGCCCCAAATCAAGTTGCTGAATGAGGCCATTCTCTCAAAATCCCTTTTATCTATAGAAATCTATGATTTTCTACTGAATTTCAGTACTTTCTATCAAGATTAATAAGTGTTATTCCGTTTGAGGGAAGCCTTCAGTGGAGTTTCAAAGAGACTTTTGAGGTAAAAGGAAAGCTAGTAAAGAAAGTCTGATGACTTTTCTCCCCCCTCTCTCTCAATACTCATATAACAAATTTATTTCATATTCAGGAATACCATATTCCACCTAGGACTATATAGCAAAGCCTATAACCATCCTTATAACTGTTTGCCACAGGGTACTTCCCTAGCCATGGGACTTTTTCCTTTCACACCAAAGTCAAAATTTGTAAGTTGTTAGAGGGGGAAATTGGATGTATAATCCTCCAAAGACATTAGAAACCAGGAAGTCTTGAAAACTAAATGGCCTGTTTTCTGTTTCATAGTCTCACATTACCACCAAAAAGGGAATGTTTTAAAAAAAAAAAACACAGGATGTTGATTAAATAAAAATTCTCAATACATATTTTTTCCTTCTTAGCTGATGATGTACTTAAGATGTAAGGCCCAGGAGTGCAAACTGAAGTAATCATAAAACAGAGGTACAGAATGAAAAACTGAAGTGAAAAGTTTGCAATCCAGGCAAGCTCATCAACTGATTCACCTTCTGAAGTAGTTTTTAATTTCTTATTGCTAAAGAAAACAAGAGTAGGTTGAAGCTTTTCACTTATGAGAGAAAATGACTCCATTTTTCCACTTGCTTCCAATGTTCAGGTATATTAAGACCAAATATCAGTTTCCTTATTTGTAAAAATGAAGAGATTAGATTAGATGATCTCTATAGAACATTCCTGCTTTGAAATTTTATGAAAATCTATCTAGTTATCTTTATTTTATTGATGAGAAACATGGAAAACAAAAAACAAATGGAAGAAACTTATTTGAATTTCTCATTTTAGAGATGAGAACATTGAAACTAAGAGGTCATGTGAATTGCACAGGGTCAAATAACTCATAAGTAGATGAGTTTAGATTCAAACTCAGATCCTCTTGATTCAGGGGCCAACACTATCCACTATGCCATCCAGATACTACCTAACCACCTCAAAAATAAAAACAAAAAATATTGTTTAATGATTTCTTCAGCTTAAGTGTTTTTAACCTAGAATTCGTGGATTGATTCAGAGTCTGTTGTGATCCTGGGCAAGTCACTTAATCCTGTTTATCTCAGTTTCCTCATCTGTAAAATTGAACTGGAAGAGGAAAAGGCAAAGTAGTCTACTACCTTTGCCAAGAAAATCCAAATAGGATCATGAAGAATTGGACATGACTGAAATGACCCAACAATAATAAATTTTCACTAACTTTTGTAATTTTATGTATTTCATAGTATGCATTTAAACACATCATTCTGAAAAAAGATCCATAGTCTTCTTCAGACTGCCAAAGGGATCTATGACATAAAAATGTTAAGGAACCCTGACCTAAGGGAAACCAAGTCTTCCACTGTTGATTGATTTATTCTTTCCCAGAAAATATCATAGTTCTAGGCACATAGTAGGAACTTAATATAAGTTTGTTGTCTGACCTATCCATTTTACCCCAAATACCAGATGAAGCTCATCTTTGTATAAATAAGCAAAGTCCTTTTATGATCTTTTTTTTTCCTGTCCCAGGGCTGTTGTAAATTCAGATGTTCTACCTACCTGAACCCCTGGCTTTACTGATAATAACTTATAGTTAGACACCAATAAGAAAAAAAGAAAAGATATATTTTCATAGCTGTGGATATCTTTATGATCAAGAATAACTAATATTTATCTCTAGGACCTCCAAAATTTCTTCTTAGGGCTGGCCTGTGCTATCCATACTGTGTGAGATGTATGAAGGTATGAGTTATGTTGAGGCTGTGATTAAAAGTATTATTGCTTCTTTAGAAAAAAATAAGAAAAATATTTGGTATAATTCTAGATTATTTGTTCATTCTTATAAGTATACTGAATGAATTAGGTATTAAATATTTTTATCAGACATTGAGAGCAGATAATTTTGGAATACTGATGCCCTTTGGCAATGATATTAGGGAATTCTTCTTTCTCCCTTAATTAAGGTTGACCAAATTTCTTGTAGATTATTAGAGTAGTCTGACATAGTTGTGTGTTGAGGTCTGCCAGTTCACACTTTATGCATTTCTTTATTGTTGCTTAGTCCTTTTCCTGTAGTGTCTAACTCTTTGTGACCCTATTTGAGGTTTTCTTGGCAGAGGAACTGGAGTGGCTTGCCGTTTTCTTTTTTAGTTCATCTTACAGATGGGAAAACTGAAGCAAACATAGGTAAGTGACTTACCCAGGGTCATACAACTAAGTCTTCAAAACCAGATTTGAATTCAGGAAGATAAGTCTTCCTACCTCAGGCCAGGCACTCTAGTACTATGTACTACATACTCTATGTTTCTTGCATCCTATGGAACTGATAATGTTGCTGTGGCAAAGAGTGATACCAATTTTACAAATTTTTCACCTTGATATTTCATTTTCCTTGTTCCTTCCTGATCATTAACTCAAACTCCTTATGCCAACATGTCCTGTCCATTCCAGTCCACTTTTCACAACTCCATTTTGGAAAATTTATAATGAGCTTTCAACATGATAAGAGGATGTAATATTCAATCTAGTCTAAAGACTAAAGGAGTCCAGAATTAGAGGAAGGTTAGTCATTAGAAGACCCAGGAAACTAGGAGAATTCATATAACTTTCACTTATTGAATAATGACTAACTCTCATAATAAGTTCTCAGAAATTTCTTGGCATTAAGAATCATCTTAATGTAGATAATAATTAATGTATGTAATACATTAATCATGTATAGAACAGTAATCACTTTTTGGGTTTCAAAGGTAATTAACCCTTTGGTCATTGACCTTTTCCCATTTCTCCCACATATAAGATATTCTCTACCATATCATTTTTCTAGATCCCAGTGGAATCTTTTAATTTTCCCTTTGATCCAGTGAGCTGATGATCCAGTGTGCTGATGACCCATAATTGAGACTGTGATCACAGGGTCATAGATATAGAGTTGTGAACAACCTCTTTGGAAGCTAACCCCCTTCACTTTAAAGATGAGATTTTGGATGATTTGCCCAGAGTCACAAAACTAATAAGTATTGAGAGAGGATTTAAATTCTGGTTTTCCTAACTCAAAGCAAAGCATTCTATTCACTGTACCACATAACTGCTCCCATTTTCAACCAGCTCACCCAACACCTTTGGCCATAAACAACATGGCCAAGTTTTCCAGAGAAAGAACATTGTGTATCTTCCCAACTTTATTCTCCAGTGATTTCTAAACTGTAAAGAATAAAGTGGGTCATTTCTCCTCTCTATATCCAGGAGAACAAGGGGTCTTCTCTCTGTTGAGAGAACATCAAAATAACAGATCAGATTAAATAACATATGCAAAATTCTGTGTATACCTTAAAGGCATGATATATATACTACTACTACTACTCTACTGCTACTACTACTACTATTACTACTTCTACTACATTTTTGGTATAATGCATAAGTTTTGATGAGGCTTCTAAACATAATCCCTGGGAAAAGCTTCAAGATTAGAACTCTTTGGTTCCTCCTCCAGTGTCCTGGTAACTCATGCTCTCTTTGATTAACTCAAACTTCCCAGATCTTGTTCTTAGCTTTAATTCACTAAAGCAACTCAAGCTTTCCAGATCAAGTAATCTCAAATTAAAAGAGAAAAAACATCATGATTGAGATAATTCTATATAGAATACTAGAGTTCAAATACCATCTGTGATGCTTACTAACAGTATGATATTGGGCAAACCACTTACTCAGTGGGCTTTAGTCTACATATATCCATATAAAATAAAAGTTTTAGATGTACTTTGAGCTTTGTGTTTTTCTACTTCCCAACATATGACCTGAGAAGGATAAAAGACTTCAGCCAATGTCAGGGGAAACAGGGCCAGCAGGTGAGTTCATTGACTTCATTACCTTCCCTCTCCTTTCATTTAACCTCAGCACTGTGTATCTGTCTCTTATGTCACTGCATACAAACAACTAGTTCCAAACCCTACGGTACTGAATTCATGCTGGGAATTTCTCACCATTGGAAGTTGCTGAAGAGCTTCCAAAAAGACATGTCCTCTATGGAATCATAGAAATCCAGAGCTGAAAGGATCTTAGAAGTCATGCAGGCAAAATATTTCCAACATTTTTTGCACCCTGAAGATCTTTGTCATTCTGGTGAAGACTATAGATATCTTTTAAGAATAGTACTTTTCATTTCATAAAAGATGTAAAATCATATTATTTCAAATTATATTGAAATATAGTTTTATAAATTATGAATTTATCTTAAGTTAAGAAACTTTGCTACTTTAACCCTTGCTTGTACGATTTTTGTTGTTCAATTGTTTTTCAGTCACATCTGACTATTGGTGAGCTTTTTTGGAGTTTTCTTAAGATATTGAAGTGGTTTTCCATTTCTTTCTCCAGTTCATATTACAATGAGAAAACCGAGGCAAACAGGGTTAAGGGATTTGCCCAGGATCACAAAGAGAGTAAGATCAGATTTCAATTTGGGTCTTCCTGTCTCCAGATCCAGCGCTCTAACCACTGCACAACCTAGTTACCTGTACTTTGTATAGATCAGAAAGATTATCAAAATGTGAACTAGAGATATCCTTTCAGAGAGTCTATGAGATCAAAATCATTTTTATAATTGTAATGATAACTTAATTTTAATGTATTAAACATTTTTAAATATAGCTCAGATAAAACTTCTCTTCTTGGTAAAGTTCTCAATAATTGTTTAAGGGGTCTTGAAGGTAAAAATGTTTGAGAAGCACTGGTATAGACAATAAAATTGAGGCCCAAGTAGGTTACATGATTTGTACAAGGACATACAGCTAAGCTAATAATAGTACAGGTAGAACAAGAATCAACAGGTCTTACTCTTAAGATTTTTTTTTTGCTGGACATAAAAAAGATAATTAATTTTCAAACACAGGTTTCACTGAAGGATATGTGAACATAGAGAGAAATAAATTGCTTCTACATATCCCAAAATAGTCATAACTTCTATCAAATAATTCTTCTTTCCCAACCAGTATCTAACTCAGAGAGGTATGGAATACACCTTAGGAATACACTTAAATCTCTTTTCATGACTTAAGACTAACAAAGACTAACAAGAACCTTAGCTAGGTTTGTGTCTTTATAAATGATATTTAGGAAAGGGATAACATGTGAAAGACATTTGCTTCAAGTTCAGTGAAGGTCAGAAATTGCTAATTCCACAGAATCTTTCCTCTTCTCTGGGATCAAATACTGAGTGTATTTCCAGGTCCAGAAAATTTTAATCTTGGTACCTAAAATCCCATTTTCTATTCCAAGGTCTTTTCCAGGAATTATTCATCTTTTTTTTGTCATGGGCCCCCTTGGCAGCCTGGTGAAGTATATGGATCTCAATTTTTTTTTTCTAAATTCATAATTGACAAATTATATATTTCATTTAGAGGTTAATAAAATAAAGCTGTAATTTTTTCCAAATCCCATTCATAGAACCCCCACTTTGAAATCTAACCTCCACTCTCCATTTTAAAAACTCCTACCCTACAGCATTACTAGTCAGTTACCTGGTATCTGTAAAGCACCCACAAACTGCTGGGAATAACTGTTTACCACCTCTCCTCTACCCAATGAATTCCCCCAAAATGGAAAAATAAAGAGAAAATCCTTCTTTTAATATGCCATTTCAAAGTTTAAAGTCTCTAGTAAGGGAAAGTGTTGATTTCAGTGGGAGCAAGTCGAGCAGGGTAGCAAGACATGAGTATTTTTTTTTTTTATTTGAGGGGCTTAAAAAAATCAGCCTCCTCAAAGAACAGGTAACCTGTATTTCTTTTCTGTTCCTGACCCAAAGGTGATGTAATTTCTTTGGAGTTTTCCATGACTATTTGGCCTGTGGCTCCTGCCCCAGGCACTGCCCAAGCAGTCAAGTGTGAAATTCACTTCAAAATCTCTTCTTTCTTGGCTCCCCCTTCCTCTTGGAAGGTGCCTAAGAGAGGCCCTCTCTCTGAGACGCTCTGAGATGAGATTGGGAGCTGAGTAGACTCCTTCTAATTGCTTTGAAAGCAATTTGTGAATGTCCAGCCGCTTTTCCTGGCACCTCAAATGGTCTGTTCGTTTCGCGTCTGAGTTCACTCATCTCCTCCTAGCAGTGCCTGCAGAAGGAATTGAGAGCAAGCAGCAATGTCAGACTCAGTGCCCCTTAAAGAAATCCACTGTTTCTTACCCTATTCACGGCTCTAGAAGCATTCAAGAATCATTAGTGTTTGATGATCTTGTGTTTCAAGACTTCAATCTCTTGTACTTTGAAATTGAAATTCCTTAGCCTGCAAGGGACCCAGCCTCTGACAGCTGACTTATTGAACTTTCTTAAGCTGCAAGAGCAAAGAAAGGAAATCTATCAGCTTTACCTCTTGCAGCAACAGTATCTGTGAGGGAACCACTAAACACTCGCCAAATCCTGCTGAAACATCACCACCCCCTGCAGAGGTACTTTATCTTTAATGGGAGAGGTAGAGTGTGGAGTTGTCCCAGGAGACAAGGAGGGAGGGTGCTAAGTGAAAAGGAATTGTTTGGGGTGAATAGTCCTATATATCCCTAGGAAATAAGGATGTGTTTAAAATAATGGTGAGTCAGTCCTATAGTCTATTCATCCATTCCAGGAAACTGTCTCTTTAAGTGGGGTTATGAACCTCAAGAATTTAGGAATGTCCTTAAAACATGACTGATTTCCCTTAATATTTCATTTTTTTTTACCATGAGTGATAACTATAATAATAATTGAATAATTATAATAATGATAACACTTTATATTCACATAGTGATTAGGGTTATAAAGTACTTTTATATATCTTTATCTTGTTGGCCCTTACAAAATACACCGAATTATACAGTGGAAGTATTATTGGAATCCTGCCTCAGGTATTTAATAGTTGTGTGATCCTGGACATGTCAATTAACCTCCTTTGGTCTCATTTTCCTCATCTGTAAAATGAAAATAATACTAGTAGCTGCTTCACAAAGTTGTTGTAAAGATCAAATAAGATAACATGAAATGAATTTTGTAAACATTAAAGTTCTATGTAATTAATTATCATTATCATTGTTCTTTTGCAAAAGGATATGAAGTCATGGATCGTGGCAGAAGAGGAATCATAAAATTGCAATTTCAGGTTGGGAAGAAACTCAGCTATAATTTTTAATAATGATGATTCTAATCACCAATATTTATGCAGTATTTATTAGACTTACATAGCCATACGTACATTTAGTGAGAAAGTTGAAGCTAAGATAGGACAAGTGAATTTCCCAGCACCATATACTTATTAAATATTTAAGGTGGGATTTTGATTGCCAGGCCTCTGTATTCTAAGTCCGGCCTCCTACATAATAGACTACCTTCTCCAATCCATATATGAAGAATTCCTTTGATATTGCACTTGAGCAGAGGCCATCTGTACCATTACCTGAAGACCTACAATAAGAAACCTCCTCCCTTTTTATGTGGTTCAACACACTCATGCTTTGCTCTAATTGTTAGGAGGTTTTTCCTTACCTCATTATGCAGACTTTTTTTTTTTTCTGAAACTCTATTTGCTTCCCAGCACCACAGAAGTGGAAGAGGTGGGCAGAAAGTAGTTGGGAAAGTTAATAGGCATCATACTTCAGTTGAAACTTGCAGTAAGGGATAGGTAAGGGTCAAACTGGCAGAGTGCTTCATGTAGGGAGTATAATAGGTTACACACGGAAGAAGTCATATCAAATATCAAGTAGGGGTTTAGTAAGAATAATCTACAGTAAGTGTTCCTGATATTTTTTGTGTAGTCTGGAAAAGCTATGTACTCTTCTCAGAATAATACTTTAAATGCATAAAATACAATACATCCAATTTAAAAAGGAAATGAAATATTTTGAGTTTCTCTATCTATCTATCTATCTGTCTGTCTGTCTATCTAAATTCATAGACTTTCTCTTAAGAACCCTTGATAAGGGAAGTTACTGAATTTGTCTGTTTATAACCCATTATTCCTGATTCTGTCCTCTGGGACTAAGCAAAACCAGTCTAATCACTTTTCTATAAGAAAAAAAAAAGCATAATACAAATGGCTTTGGACAGTCCTGCCAATATTTGAAGACAGCTACCTTTGTCATTATCCCTGCCCACTCTCTTTTCCCACCCTATTAGTTTCTCTTCTTCAGGCTAAACATCCCTACTTCCTTCATCTAATTTCTTTGTGACATGGACCTTGACCATTGTTATTATCCTCCTCAGGAAGCCCAGGAAATGCTTTAGCTTCTCTTCTTCCTTTCTTTTTTAAAAATTGGGGTTGATTAAGTGAATCAATCAAATCACTCCATCCTATTTAAAGTATGGGGCAACTAAGTGGAATAGTGGATAGAGCACTGGGCTTAGATTCAGAAAACTCATCTTCCTGAATTTCAAATCTGACTTCAGACACTTACTAGCTGTGTGGCCCTGGGCAAGTCACTTAAGCTTAATTGCCTCAGTTTCCTCATCTGTAAAACAAGCTTTGAAAGAAATCGCAAGCCACTTAATTACCTTTGCCAAGAAAACTCCAAATGGAGTCACAGAGAAGCAGTCATGATTAAAATGACTCAACAATACTTAAGTCAAGATGCTAACACCTTAATAAGATGAGAATCAACCATAATGTTTTAGATCAAGTTGATAAAGTCTTTGTTGAAGACTATATTACTTCCCCTTACACGGAAAATATATTTGGATTCATTGAGGAGACTTGTTATGCCAGCGGAAGCTTTTCAGCTAAGTCCTTAAGAAGGAATTTGAGGGGGGCAAATGTAGAGGAGGCCATACCAAAGGTCTTCTATTTGCTATAAACCTCACAAGGCATGACTAGTCTCCTCACCCATTTTGAATATACTTATTGTATTATATGAACTCTATAGTCATCCAATGACTTGTGGGGACTTTTTGACATCTATTCTAAAGCCTAAGCTCAAAAGATTCAAGTGATAAGTAGGATGGGGTAATTTGATCAGTTGATTCATATATCCTTCACCTTTATACTATACTGTGATAGTCAGAATCAAACACAGTACTTCAAATGTGATCTAATCCTATGCTGTTGTTGTTTTTTTGTTTTGTTTTGTTTTTAAAGGAGGGACAAATTAAACCCGTGATTTCATTCATTCATATCTCATTGAAAAAACTCCATCAATACAGATAGAGTTCTGGTTCTGTAAATCTATAGTCTTAGTGATTTACCAAAGGTATGAGGGCAGACCTTGAACCTTGATATTCTTATCCCTGAAGCAGGCATTCTGCCAACCATATTGCTTCTAAGCAAAATTATCACCTCCTCATTCCTGAAAGTTGGGTCCCCATTAATAAAGCTTTTTTTGGGAAGGGGGATGTCCTATCACACTGTTGATACAGATTGAGTTTAATAGTCTGCTAAAAACCCCTACATCTCCTTTTCCTTTCTCTCCAGATAGGCCTCCTTATTTTGAATCTGAAGTCTCTTTTTTCCAGTTCCATTTTTTTGTACCTCCTCTCTCAATGCTAAAAAGAAAAGTTTCAGTATAATGGAAGGAATGCATTGCCCATCTTTACAGGAGGTAATAAAAGCAAAACAAAATAAATAAAACAAAACAAAAAGGAACTTGCTCATCTGAGATGTGGAAAGGGAATAATTAATAGTAATAATAAATAGGATCTAAAGGTGTTAAATTATTGGTCTGTAATGAAATATAGGAATTTGAGGATTTTCAGGTCTCATCCCTAAATCTGTGAGATTGATGAGTGAGCACAAAATAATAAATATCTGTGTCCTTAGAATTAATGTTTCTCGAAGATTCATCTCTGCATACAAGACAGTCTCTATTTTGTATTTTATGGATATTCAGCATGGACGGATATGACTTCACAGTGCCTATTTTGCCATTGTCTCTAAGGAGAGGAAGAAGGGAGCTGTGGAAGTGGAAAGTATCCTTTCTGGACCCATGGGTCATTTTTATAAGAATAAAAAGACTATTTCTAGATAGCACATTTCTAGAACTATGTGGGGCACAAATTAAAGAGACAAAGATAATGGAGAAAGACAGCTGAACTTTATGATTTTATCCTGAAAGTGTTTGCTGCCCTGAAGTATCTTCTTTCTCTAGCCTCTCTGTAGTCTTGATAAATGATAAAAATGATGAACGGGAGCTGGCCTCTGTATTACTTTTCTTTAATACTTGAACTTTCTCAGAGCTGGTTGGAGAATGGAGTACCTGACTTGCCTCGCTATGTGCAACGCTCATCAAAGCTCCTACATCTGCAGTCTTTCCTAGTACTCACTGGCTTCCTGAACTTAGTAACCCCAGGGGATGGCCATTTTGGCACCTAACATTCTCTCTAGAGAATTTGGGCTTGAAAACACACACATCCACACAGAGGAAAGAATGCAAAGCCTTAAAAGAATACCCTGAGGACAAGTCTTTTCATTTTTATACAAACATTGACAGATTTGCCTCCTGAAATAAAATGAAGTTAGGATATTCTACTTTGGCTTGGTTGTAGAGAGGTAATGAAAGTAAAGCAGAAGAAACAAATGTAAGGGAGAAAAAGGGAAAGACACAAAGAGGGAAGAAGAAAAAGGAAGAGTGAGAAAGGCAAAAAGCAAGAGAGAGGGAGATAATAGAGAAGAGAGACAAGAAACAGACAATCAGAGAAAGACAGAGAGAGAAGAGAAAAAGGAGAGAGACAGAGAGACACATACAGGCAGAGACAGAAAGGAAGAGAGACAGAAACAGAAACAGAGCGGCAGACAGAAAGATATAGGAGAAGAGGAAGGAAAATGTTTAAGTGGAAGGGAGAGAAAAACAAAGATAAGGGGGAGGAAGAGAATCAGAAAGAGGAAAGAATAGAAAAGGGAAGAAGGAAAAAAGGAAATAATCAACTGTGTAGAGAATACGGGAAAAATAAAGTCAGTCAATTAATAAGTTACTTGTAAACTTAATATAGTCCAAGAACTAATCTAAGTGCTAGACTTAGGGAGAGAAAGGGATAGGTATCCTTTATATTTTTTACAAATAAAAATAGCAATAGACAAAATATCTGTCCCACTCCAAAGTCATTAATTAGAAGTGCTGATACTTTTCTACCATTGTCTTTGTAACTAGTCCTCCATTAATCTTTCCCCTTTCCTAGCTACTTCCAAAGTCAACAGGGATCCACTTGTCTTTCCTAGTTACCTTATTCCCCCTAACCTCCTCCTCCTTTTCTCTATTTCATTGCCTTCTAATGACCTATTCTTTTTAGTCCATCCTGGCCTGAGCTAGCCACCATCCTTTTTTTGGAAAATAGGGTACACACATACCAGATTGAGAAGTGCTAAAAAGAATGAGATTGTGGGAATGTTAAGTTGTTCAGTTTTAAAGGATTACTGTAAAATACAAATTTGGAGATGGAGTTGTTACACTAGGCCCAATGTTATGAACACTGATCCTGGAAAGACTTCCCTAACCTTGAGGGAAAACAGAAGAGGGAGTTGGTAAGTACTTTAGCTTTTGGGAAAATGTCTAGTACAATACAAATATATGTGCCTCTCAAAAATGCTTTTGATAAATTGAGAATATAATTTTTAAGAGAAGTAATATAACTTCATATCATTTTTATAATTAGGGTGCAATTAGATAATAAATAGGTATCTTTCTAGTAAATCACTAAACTTACTTGATAGAAAGTATCTCTTACAGTACCAGAGAAACTGAGGCAAGCAAGAGATTGGTTTTAATCTTTAATGTGCACTTTAAGCTAGCTGACTGCATGGGACTCATCCAAAGCATTCGAGGCAGATAAACTGAGACAAGGAACTTATATAGGGTTTTAGCTAAGTAGGTTTTGCAAACAGAATAATAACTTGGGCATACAATCTTATAGGGGAACAAAGATAGCTAAAAGGGGTAAGGAAACTGGAAGGATGGACAAGCCATAATTCCAGGAAAGAATCATAACTTAATTCTGACAGGATAGGGGTCAAGATAAGAAGGTTAAGGGCAAAAGACAGAGAGGGGAGGGGCAATACTCAAATGGAGGGGGAATTATCCTAGCAAGGATCAAGATAATGCACCTGGAGTTTATGATACAATGATATGTAAAAGTGATCTGAGCTCCAAGGTTTTTCCTGGGTTCTTTTTTAAAACTCAGTTTTCTAGTCCTAATGGCAGGGCTCAACAGTCTCAAATAGGAGTCCCTTTAGGACTCCATTGGGCTTATTTTCTATTCTAGTCTACCAGGACTAACACCAAATACAAGGAAGAAATTGAGTGGGAAGAGGGAAATTGGAGATGTAACTTTTCACATAATTCTCATCCATTATATGTAACTTCTATATTCTAGATCCCAGCTTCTTAAATTGTGATTCACATGGGGTGTCATAACTGAATGTGAAGGTTGTGAAATTATGGTTTATTATCAATAAATATTTGTTCTATACATATCTATATACTGGAGATCATGTAAAAATTTTCTTAAGTGAAAAGGAGTCACAAGTGGAAAAAATTTAAGAAGCTCTGCTCTCGATCATACTGTAGCTCCCAGAATTAATCTTTCCTTGACACCTAAATGGGAGAAACTTTGACAATGATGATTCAAATACGTTTAGAAATAATCTGATCTTGCATTTTTTTAAATTATCACTCACATACTACTGGTATATCATTGGGTAGAAGAAATATCAGGACCCAGGTCACTGAATTCTCCCCATATGTTGTCTCTCTTAGAGGTCCAAACATACTTAAAACTGCAGCTTTATATTTCTTATTGAGTGAATTAACTCACTATTTTCCTCATTTTCTTGAAAGTGTTGGGTGAAATCATGCTCACAGTGACCTCATTCCATAAACACATTAGAATTCTCTTACTTCAACACCCACTTTGTCCTTCTCAGCTTTCTGGATCACCGCTTCCAGGTTATTGCTCAGCTTCTGCAGGACCACATCATCCATGAGCTTATATCTTGGCACTCTCAAATACTGCTACAAATCTGCAAGTAGCTGATGTTTGGCTTCTCATTTTCTCCTTTTTGGTCGTGTCTCAAACACCAAAGATTGTCATTCCACTGATATGGCAGAAAAAGAGCAAGATAAATGCATGGACTACCCTAGTCATTAAAACAGCAAAGGAAAGAATAAGTTGACTGAGACTCAGAGAAAACTGCAGTTAAAAATATTTCTCTGAAAGAGAAAAAGAAAAAGACATTGGTGGATTGTTAACCTGATGGCTACAGAAAAAAGAAGAGCAGGAGTTCTGTAGGAACCTTCCAAATATTTTCCCCATTCTTTGCTTTTTTTAAAAAAAAAAAAATAATTACATGTGAATTTTTAAAATAAACTTGTATCTTATTTCAATGAAAGAATATTTATTTATCTCTCAGCTCACCCAAGGAAATTTTTTAAAAAGAAAGTTAAAACAAATATGCTCACTTGATAAAAGTCTATAATCTTTCTTTATCTTCATCTAGTTCTGAAGGCCAAATTGTACCTCTTGAATTCCAAGCTTTAGGAATAGTTGTTGGAAAGGCCACCTTTTTGTAATGGGGACAGTAAAAATATTTCACTGACTACAGTATACCCCATATAGCTTAGGGCTATATCTATATTTCCTATATACCTGAGATCAATTTCAATCAATAAAAATTCTTAGGTGAAAAGAGGTCACAAGTGGAAAAAGTTTAAGAAGCCCTGCTCTAGATCATCCTGTGACTCCACTCCTTCTACCAGAATCATCTCTTCTTGAGACCTAACTAGGAGAAGCTTCCATATTGATGATTCAAATGTTTGGGAAAATCTGATTTTGAAAATCTGATTTTGCATTTTTACCTACATATTTGGCCCTCTGAAAGTGGCCAAAGTAGCTAAGCTCCATGAATGACCCATCAGTAGCGCTCCAGCCAAAGCAAATGGACAGAGGGAAAGAAATAATTACTTCCATTTCACCTTTTTAAGGAATGGGCCAGATGTGAATCAAAGAGATCCAACCATGTTAATAATAAAAAGCTATTTCAATTTAGTAAGAAGAGGCACTACTGCTCTCTATTCCAAGACCTATTGTTCTGTACCAAATGAAATGGCAATTAGCAATTATGGTTTAAGAATATTCTTAACAATCTAATCACTAAAAAAGGATAATTCATCGCTTTCTTAAATAATTACTAATTACCTAATGGATGTTGAGCCTATAAAGGAATTAAATAATAAATATGAAAATGCAGATACCTGGGAACACTTTAGAGAGAAAAGTACCTAGAATAGAGCTTCTGGGTATACCCATGTAGATATGATATGTATATATGATGACATAATAAAAGAAACTGAGGTCATACAGGTAGGAGGGAAAGAGAGAAGAATGTCATGAAATCTCAGAAAGGAAAGAGTTTTCAAAAGGAGAAATATATGACTATGCCAAATATTTAATAATTTAGGTGAAATAAAAAAAATACTCCCAGAAATGTAACTGCCTAGATTATTGCAGAAAGGTTGAAGAGGTTGGGGATTAATAATAATTCACATTTACACAGCAATCATTTGCAAAGCACTATACATATATTTTAACTATGTATCTAATGTAAATATAGTCTCATTTCATCCTCAAAACCCAGTGAGGTAGATGTTCTTGCTATTCCCATTTTATAGATGAGGAAACTAAATCTAAGAGAAGTGAAGTGAGTTATTCAGCATCACACAGAACAGGATATTTTATCATTGGGGAGGCAAAATAGAGGAACACTGAGGCAGGATCAAAATGAATGGCATGTAGGACGCCCTTAGCTGCTTGTTAGCTGATTGCACTTAGATGATATAGAAAACTGGAAAGGTCTTCAGAATCGTCTAATCTTATTTTACAAATAAGGAAACCAGAGCCCAGGCAATTATTTATCTAAAGTCACAGAGGTTTCAGAGCATCAGAGACAGGATTTGAACCCATCACCTCATTAAAAAAAAAACATGTCCCATTGTTTTTACCCTAATTAGAGGTTGTCTTAGCTGAGTTCCTAAAATTAGCTGTAGAGTCAGAGCTATTGAGATAGTTATAAATCAGGCTACTTTTATTCCCCCTCCCCCATTTCCATTTACTTTCTATAGTCCCCAAGCCCCTCGTCCTCACTGGCTTCTAAGAGCTCCCTACCGAGGTGACTAATCTAAGCCAACTCTACTTCTAAATTTATCCATCCAATATCCTATTCCCTCAAGGTTTCACTCTAAACCAGACTTAATCTGAAAGACTAATCATGCTAAGGTGTTAGTGGCAGATACCAATTTAATGTGTTACCTTTCTCTAGTTAGATGTATGCAATAACTCACATTTCCACAGTGCTTTAAGAATAACAGAACAATTGTCTCATCATAACACTCAGAGCAGGAGCCTTTCGTTTTATCCTTTGCGTCAATTATCACCTATCACTCTGCCTGGAACACCATAGGCACATAATGATTGCTTTCTGATTAATTGATGAAAAGTATTATCATCTTCATTTTATAGACCACAGAATGAGAGATGAAAAAGACTTTTAAGCTTCATTTTATCTAATCCCCTCTTTTTTACAGTTGATGAAAGTGAAACTGTGAGAAATGAAGTTTGTGTTGCTCATAATTCCATTAATAGTGAGACTGAAATAGATGCATATCCAACTCTCATTTTTCTAGTTTCTTTCACCTATACCATGGCTTTCTGTATCTTAGCAAATGGCTTTGAATTGCTCAAATCAAAAAAATGGAGGAATGGGGAAATTTCCATCATAGAGAGATAATACTTGACATAGAGATTTAAGAGTGGGCAGGACCTTTGGTATTGTCAAACAAACTGACTGTGAGTCAAGATAAACAGAAAAAAGAAAAAAAAATTAGATACTGTAGTATAGAAAGCACACCAACTGTATATCTTGAAAGTCAGCAGAGGGGCATATAATGTCATAATAAAGAGTGCTAGACATGGAATCCTGAGTTAAAATATAACCTCAAACATTTGATATGTTCTAGCTGTGTGACTCCAGATAAGTTATTTAACCCCAATTTTCTCACTCCCCACCACAAAAAATGTTAGCAGAATTGTCAGAGCTAAAGGAAGATGATGGGCAGGCTGGAGCTCTATTAAAGTTGCATTGACTTTAATTCATCAAAATTCTCTCATTCTGGGTTGCCAACACACAGTTTTCAAAGTAAAGTTTGGGCAGTCTCATATTTATTCAAAGTTTGAGAAGTAAGGGGAATGAGGTGGCCCAGTGGATCCAGTGTAGGCATGGAGTCAAAAAGATTCATCTTTTGTGTTCAGATCTTACCTCAGATTCTTACTGCAACTTAAGTTAGTCACTTTAGCCTGTTTGCCTCCATTCCTCATCTGCAAAGTGAGCTGGAGAAGGCAAGTCCACTATCTTTGCCAGGAAAACCTCAAATTGGTTCATGAAGAGTTTGAAACAACTAAACAATAAAAAAGAATGAGAACTGAAGGATGAACTGACTACATTTATCTGGAAATTATGTCCTTGTCTATCCATTTGTATGAATAATCCATCTGTAATTTGCAGCTGTTTAAGTTATAGTTCCCAACCCCATAAGGGGTTTTATAACTGAATGTGAGGGTCATGAAATTATGATTTATCATCAGTAAATGCTTGATTTGTATACCTATTTAATGTACCTATATACTCAGGGTAACATAAAAACTGTTTGGGCAAAAGGGGGTTGTGAGTAGAAAAGGTTTTAAGAAGCCCTGCTATAACTGATAGTTTTAGAAAGTTGGAGGGCAGCTAGCTGCACCATGGACAGAGCATAACCCTGGAGTCAGGAGGACCTGAGTTCAAATGTGGCCTCAAACACTTACTAGAAAAAGAAAAGAAGAAAAAAAAGAAGAAAATCACCCAAATCTTAGAAAAATTAATGAAATGTCAACCAAGGGATTTGAAACCATGTTTTCTTGATTCCAGGTCTAGTACTCTATCCACTATATATGTGGCCTCTTATTCCAAATAAAAGAAAAAACAAGACAAAAAACAAAGCATGTATCTCATAAAATCCTAAATCCTTACTCTAAAACTCTCACTCCCAATCTACTCATTAACTTTACAGCAAATGCTTATCTTTTAAAAAATGGTATTGATACATTTTGATTTTGTATCAGACATTTACCAATATACCCCTTACATCTATCCTTTCCAGAAAGCTACTATTTATAAGAAAGAATTTTTAAAAGTGTGTGTGTGTGTGGAGAGGGGGAGTTTAACATTACTAACCAATGTATCAATTAAGTTTGATATATATATATATATGTGTGTGTGTGTGTGTGTGTGTGTGTGTGTGTGTATCTTTCATTTCCATAATTTCCCACTTCTGTAAAGTAGGGAGGGAAGTTCATTCTCAAATTTCTTTACTGGAGGCAAACAAGTCATACTGTTCCCTAAAAGTCTTAGTGCAATTTTAAGTTTTAATGACTTAAAGCTTCACTTAGACTTTGGGAACACCTTGTATAATTTTACAGAATTCAGTTTTGATTGCTTCGTTTCCTTACTGTCTTTGTTTTTTCTATATACTATATAGCCGTGATTGTGCATATTGTTTTTCTGGTTCTACTCCTTTACTTTGTACCAATTCATATGAGTCTTCTGATGCTCCTCAGTATTCTTCATATTCAGTTTTTCTTATGGATCAGTAATATTTCTTTACATTTGTGCACTATAATTTGTTTATTCTCCAACTTATTGACACATGCCATTCTTTTTAAAGTAAATTTTTAATGATACTTTTGTTTTTTACATTGACTAGATTTCCCTTTCTCTTTTTTCCTCCATAGACTTATCCCTTATAATAAATTATTTTTAAAAAAAGATGATGAGCATGTATGAGACTGCCTGCCATCTAGGGGAGGGGGTGGAGGGAGGCAAGGGAAAAGATGGAACAGAAGTGAGTGCAAGGGACAATGTTGAAAAATTACCCATGCATATGTTCTGTCAATGAAAAAGCTATAATAAAAAAAGAGGATGAGAAAAACATTCAGGATAAGCTATTAATGTATTGAAAAAAATCTGACATTTTGACCAACATTCCATACTTGTAGATCCTATTTATCCAAAGAAGTAGGTGGAGTTGTCTCCTCAACTTTGTCTCCCCTTCTTTGGGGACAAACCTTTTCTTTATAATTTCTTTTGTTTTGTGGTTCTTTTCACTTACATTATTATGATGTCTTAGACAGTATGTATTACATGTAAATCTTTCCATGCTTCTCCATATTCATCATTTTCACTATTTCTTACAGCACGGCAATATGCCATGATATTCATAAAGCAAAATAGTCATTTCTCAATCATTTGGGTGCCAAACACCTTTCTAAGTAATATCACTTCATGTTTGGACTAGCCTATATGTTTATTGAACTGAACTGAAGCAACTCACAAAGGAATTTATTAATCGCTTGCCAAAACAGTTTGATGAATATTGGTTTGGGATGTTCCTGGCTTCCTCGAAATTAATTCAAGACAAGTTGAAGATCTATTAACATTTTACATTCTTTTCAACATCAAAACCTGGAATGACAACCTTAGGAGTGGTTAAAGATTCCAAATAAACTGATATCTTGTCCAGCAAAGGAAGAGTGAGGATTAATCAAAATCCAGAGCATTATAAGGGAAGGTCATAGACTCTTCTTCACTGGAGACATATCAGAACACAGATAATTCTAACATGGGCCAAGGTGGTAATGGTAAAAAGAGTGTTGAATGGGGCACAGGGAGCCCTATATTCTATTCTCACTTTCACTGCTAATCAATTCTATGACCTTGGCCCTTTGCCATTAGCTGTTCTGCTTGGTTTCAAACTATCATGTTCTTCATGTTCCCATCACTACCCTAATTGGTACCCTCAGACCTCTCCTCTCACCTCTGCTGCCTTTTCACTTTCTTTTTATGTATTATCTTTTCCCAATAGATTGTAAATTTTTTGAGGGCAGTGATTGTCTTCCCTCAGCCATCAATGCAAAGCCTTAGTAACCCCTAAGCAATTGTTTTTCTTATCCATTCTACAAAATGAGAGAATTGGATGAGTTCCTGATTATAAATGAAGAGGTAACTTACTTTACCATCTTTTATAAGTAGTTTAGCTATTTTATTAAGATCTTTTCTAAGCTTTTGGAATAGTATCCACCATAGTAGATAGCTTCTTTTCCTGAACAATCTTACAGTTTCAATATGAATTATCATATAAGGGGGGAAATCATCAGAATCCTCAAGCCAGTAAACTCAGACACAAATTCAATTTCCTCAAGGACTTATCAGATCTATCTCCCAAATTCCTTACCCATTAATATGAAAGAAAAAAAAATAGCAACTTCCACTGCTTAGCTAATAAAATGGACAATATATTTGTAGTCTTTTACCAACAATAGGCTTGAAAGGAAGTATAGTTTTTCCCAGCTTGAAGGAAGAACTAAAAAATCATGGGTAGTAGAAGGTGTTCATTAAATGAGATATAAAGAAACTTTAGAGACTTAGAAGTCATTAGGTGCAAGACTGCTTTTGTTGTTGCTGCTGCTAACTTGTTTAAGTTGTCTGACTCTTCATGATCCCATTTAGGGTTTTCTTGACAAAGATACTAGAGTGCTTTGCTTTTTCTTTTCCAGCTCATTTTACAGATGAAGAAACTGAGGCACATTGGATAAGTAACTTGCCTAGAATCACAAAGCTTAAGTGTCTGAGGCCAGATTTGAATTCATGAAAATGAGTCTTCCCCACTCCAGGTCCAGAATTCTATCCACTGTTTCATGTAGCTGTCCAGCTTGGTGGGAAAAGTATTGCTGCTCTCAAGTGAATGTCATCATGAGCAACTGAGTGGTCTATCTAGTTAGAATTTTCTGCCATACTGCAACCAGGTAAATTTATCTCTTTTATACTTTCTCCCCTTCCTCTGGTTTATCCCAGACCTAGCAAACTGACAACTTTTGCCCTTAAATCTTGTTGATCTGCTATCTTTATTGTTATAATAGGTTTTGTCTATAGATAAAGATAACTTGATTTTCATTGCATTCTGAGACACCACCAAGAAGCTGACCACAAAATTGGAGGACACAGGAAATCTATGGCCGATTGCCTTAGATCTAACAATGAACCTATATTGAAACTCTCTGTGAATATGTAAAGTAAATGTGTGTTGGGGTGTGGAGTGATTTAGAGAGGGTGATTCACATTTAATATTCAGAACTACAACTTTCACAAAATGAATTGTTTTCTGCTTCTTTCTTATGACCTTTCTTTAGAAGTCTGAACAACAGGATTGTTTTGTTCTATTGCTTTAGATAATGATTACTCCTGCCTCTAGCTTAAAATACCAAATTCCCATCAGAATATCCTGATGTGGAGGCTTGATTCTTTTTCCCCATTGTGAATGTCTTCCTGAATCCATAGTCAATCTCTATGAATTGGTTATCTTCATAGCATATATTCATAGGTAAACTTCCATATGACTATTTCATTCAAAAACCATGCCCAGGTTTATTCATTATAGTTCTTCTTGCCTGCTTCTTCTGAGTACTCGCATTTTGCATTTTGTTACTGCTTTATTAATGGGGAGATTCATTCATGCCCTTCTACAATGCCAAAAACCTCCAAACAAACAAATTAACAAAAAACCTTCAGTCTGTGAGGAAGCACTCCCACTCAGTCTCTCCAAGTTGCTCAAAAGTCTTCCTGACTCAAATGCTAATTTCTTTGAGAAATTGCTATTTAGAAGGAGAATGATCAGTGGTGGAGATGTTTTAGTGGGGACTTTTCATTTATAAGTTAGACTGAGTGGTCACTGGGGTTCCTTTGAATTCTAAAATTATGGGATTCTGTTATTATGGAATAGTCTAATTTCACTGAACTGTTACCTCATAGAGAATGCCTGGAACTCAAAACAGAGGACTGAAATAGATAACAGTATTTGACAAGCTTGCCCTTATTCAACAGGGGCTCAGGGAATTTACCCATTTTCAGATAATTTCAAACCAGCTCTTTACCTACTGAACTCCCTCTGCACAGAATATGTAAGTTTTTAGTTTTCTAAAACCAGAGTAGATAGACACTCTCTTATGATGCATCTCAGGGTTGAGCCTGACCCTCTATTGCAAGTGCTAGGATATTTCTCCCAGAATATAGTATTCTTCTGTGATGGCAGCTATTTACAATGCATGAGATAATTGGTTATTGATGAACAAATCATCTGGCAGTGGCCACTGGTGAATTAATGGCTGGTCATCAGACTGCCTTATTTAAGAAGTTATTGACAGATATCCTATGAGCAGACTGAATCTCATAGAAGCATATTTTAATGCCTGGCAGCTCTAATTTTTCTTTTTTTCCCCTTCTCTCAAGGCCTATAAGTTCTGCCTCAAAACATCACTACATAAGACTCTTGATATGGAAGGGTGCTTTGGGATGGGAGAAGTGGCAATTTATTTAGTTCATAATCATTTGAATACCCATCTATGGGTACTTTTGCTTGCATATTTTTCTAGGGATTTTTATCACTTCAATTAACTAAAATTTTAGGATCATAAAAAAGAGGGGAGAAAGAAAGAGAGAATGAGAGAGAGAGAGAGAGAGAGAGAGAGAGAGAAGAGAGAGAGAGAATATTTATATATCACTTTAAACTTGGGAAATTATTGGCAAACATTATCTTATTTACCCTCAAAATAATTGCATCTACACTCTTTATAGGCTACAAAACTGAAGACTGTGAAAATTAAATGATTTAATGTTTTAAGTGGGAAAGTCAAGATTTGAATTCATGTTCATTTCTTTTAAATCTGTATGTAACATGCTGGTCTAGAGTTTATGGAGGATATAAAGATTTATTTACCAACATATTCACTATCTTCAAGTCCTGTATAACCTGCAGGAATAGGCATTTCTAAAAAAAGTAACTAACAGGATAGGGGTTACCATACCAAATGACTGAAAGTGAATGCTGTAAATTAAAAGACAGAGTGCTCACTGTGAGCTAGAATGATCTGAGAAGACTTCTTTTTAAAGGAGGTGGAGTTTGATCTAGCCTTTGAAGGGTAGTAGATAGGTTTTCTGAGCAAAAGTTTAGAGCTGATTTGTGTGGAGAAATGCTCAAGCAACCCTAACTCCTTTTGGAGGATTAAATATTCTGAAGGGTTTGTCAGGAAATGTTTCTTTCCCTGTTCCTGTCCCATTCACAGTATAATCTGGCAAATTATAGAATTTAATATCAGATCTGGATGAAGTTTTAAAGGTAGTATTAGTTCTCTAAGGAAAGAAGGTGAACTCTAAAGAGAGAAATAACTTTACCCAAGGTCCAACAGTTTCTGCCCCAGGTCTTCCAACATTGTGTGACTTCCAACTTTACAGGCTCACATTACTTGCTTACCAGAGGAGAAGAAAGACTTTATATAGAACACAGGGCAAAAATGCAGAGGTAGAGAGTTGGAAAAACAGCAGCTATTGGAAAAATGAGAGCATTTTAGAAATTGGAGGTTGAGTGGGTTGAAGAAAAAAATTTCACTAAGTTGCCAATTTTGCCCAGGTCAGCAGCCAGGATGGTATTTGTCCAAAAGATTGTTTCCTAGGCTGTCAGCCATTGATGCAATGGTGACATGTTGCCTCCTTGGGGTTTCCAGATTTATTCCCTGGGGAATAGGGGGTGGAAGAGACACTTTGTTGGAGGAGTTATCACCTTGTCTCCCTGCAGGAATGCATTGCTGCCTCAGCCACAAGTCATAGGATGCATTTCAAGGTTGAGAATTTGACAGACCTGGAGCTAAAAACTCAAGGTTTCCTACAGACTATCAGCAAAAGTATGGCATGGGCTTCGTGCTTAGAATTGATAGATGGGAGTGGCTGAAATCTGAACACTAAGTTCTTACGAGTTTTTCCTACAATTGCACAGATATCAGGCAGATATAAATAAGCCATTCTCCCTATACTTCATCAGCCCAAGAAATTTGATTCTCATCTTTCCTAAAAAATCTTTTCTTGCTTTCTAAATGACTGTTGTCTTGAGACTATGAGGACTAGCATTCAGGAGTGACTTGGTTTACAAAATAGAAAATGAATAACCATATTCCCTTTCATTTCTAGAGTGATTTGTAGTTTACAAAGCATTTTCTTCCTCTCTCATATCTTATTTAAGTCGCACCACATTTTTTGCATAACCAACAAGGCAGCAATGATCATGCTCATTTTACAGATGAAAAGATGAAGGATCATAGAAATGATTTGCCCAGAGTCACATAGCTTATCACAGAATTGCAATCAAATCCAGGGCTTTTCACACAAGTCTACTAAGCTGTTGACTAAATTACACTGCATGAAATGGTGTGGGTCCTTTTGACACTGGAGAAACTAATTTAACAGTAATGGGATAATTACCAGACTTTATACTTAACCCATTTCAATTTTATCCTATTAGATACAGTCCAGTTCTCTGTCCTGTTTATATATTTTAGGATTCTGGTTCTATCATAGATTGTTTTAACCATTCCTCTTGGTTCTATAAGACTTTGTAAGCAACTAGGTAGCGTAGTGGATAGTTTTAGGGCTAAAGTCAGGAAGGCCTGAGTTCAAACACAGCCTTGGATGGTTATTAGCTGTATGACTGCGTAAATCATATAACTTTTACTTGCCTTAGTTTCCTAAACTGCAGAATGGGAGAATAACAATATCTATCTCACATTTCCTCAATTGTGAAATTAGAATAATGGTATCTATCTCATGTGGCTGTTGTGAGGATCAAATGAGACAATCTTTGTAAAATGCTTAACATAGTGCTTTTCATGATGTATGCTATGTAAATGCTTATTCCCTTCCTCTCTTCCTCCTTTATCTAAATTTTTTAACAAAGATGTGAAACAGTATAGGATAAAACACATGTGGTATTTCACAGCAGACCTCATACCATACTGACAATGAACTATTAACAACTGTTCTATGATTGCTATTATCTGAGTTCTTAATCTGACTATATTATCATTAAATCTTATTTCTTCACCTTCTGACAAAAATAGAATGGTGTACTTTAACTAAAGCATTCAACTAATCTCAAAAATATAGGTAAACTACACCAAGAGCATTCTCTACATCGCCTAGTTTAGTAATCCTATCTAAAAAGGAAATGAGGTTAGTCTGGCATGACCTGTTCTTGATGGAGTCATGCTGTCTTTTTGTAATTACTGCTTCCCTTTCTAGATGTTCACCATCTATTTAAGGAATTAAAGTGAAGGTTCACCCAAAGGGCAATGAAGAGGTAGACTCATGATAGGTATAAGCAGGCTACATCTTATTAACCAAAAAAAAAAAAAAAAAAAAAAAGAAAAAAGTGGATAAGACAAGTGGTGTGAAGTATGTGATTGAAAAAGATACATGAAAAAGAGCAGATGGTGATAATCAGAAATAACTGATGTAATACATTGGATTTTACTCCATTTTAAGAAATTTAGAGAAAAGCCCTTAACATATTGGTTTAACAGGAATAGCTAGGTGGCACAGTAGAGATAAACCAGTCCTGGAATCACAAGGACTTGAGTTCAAATCTAGGGTTGATGCTTAATAACTGTGTAACCTTGGAAAAGTCATTTAATTCTAATTGCCTCAAAAAACAAACCAAAACCTAATATACTGGGTAATCTCTCTTTAGAGGGTTTATAAGAAGATATTGGTTTAACTAATAAAGGAAGAGAAGTGATAGCCAAGTTGTAATATACTACATTGGAAAGAGGAGCCACATATATAAAATCACATCTTCATCAAGGAATTATTAGATTCTGGGAACATTAATGATAAACTTTATCTATTTCCATTTTTTTTTCTAAAGCTCTTCCCAATGTTCTCATCAATAGGATGTAAAATTGGAATTGTCTCTCTAGAAGTGAAGTTGTGTTTGTAGAATTCTATCCACACTCTTTATGATAGTGCTCTCTAACAAGTCACCCACACTTATTGGACTTGTGGCTGAAGTTAGGGTGCTATGACAAAGAAAGAGGTGAAAGATAATTGGCTTCTCTACCTCTGACCTTGGCTCAGTAAAGGATGTGTTCTCATTCACCAATTCAGAACATACATACAATCAGTCAACAAGCATTCATGAGGTACTTGCTATATATTAAGCAATATGGAAATGTTGTTGCTTTAATCATTTCATGACCCCTTTGGGGGTTTTCTTGGCAAAAATACTGGAGTGGTTTGCTATTTTCTTCTCAAACTTATTTTACATATGAGGAAACTGAGGCAAACAGGATTAAATACACAGGGTCACACAATTAGGAAGTTTCTGAGGCTGGATTTGAACTCGTTTTGATTCCAACCCAGCACTCTAACCACTGAAACATCTAAAGTTGGAGCTTTTTAAAAAAGGGAAAAATACTTTTCCCTCAAACAACTTCTATTCTAATAAGAGAGACATCATGTGAATTTTCACTTATATAAGAGCTATATATGTGTGTATTCATATATATATATGCATACACATATATATGTATATGTATATATATATATATATATATATATACATACACATGTGTATGTATTAGATTAAAGCAATCTGAAAAAGGGAGTGGGAAAAAGACCAGGAAAAGGGAGAAGGAAAAAAAGAGCTTTCCAAGCTTGGAGGAACAGTTAGTATAGAGCCATGACGACAAGTGATAGAGTGTCATGTTTGAGAAACTAGATGTTAAGCCAGTGTAGACAGATCATAAGATATGTGGAAAGAAACCCATACACAAACATATATACCCATACACCTATACCAATACTTACAGATAACACCTCCCTTACATACCACACACACACACACACACACACACACACACACACACACACAGAGTCTGGATGCCATTACAGGAAGTAAAAGAAGTTTTTGGAAGGAGTTAGGATACATAACATCTGCAGCATGTCCAAGGGCAAAAATGCTTATTCTTCATAAAAACCCAGCAGGCTGCATAATTTCATGGAGGAAAAAAAACCCAATAATATAATTATACACAATATGTAACCACAGGAAATAATGACTTTGTTGTGTTCATCCACTCATATAGATGGAAATGGAAATTGCTCTAACTAATCTTTCCCAGGCTTCCATAGCTCATACTTATAGTACAGGGGATCTGATGCAACAAAGTATGAATATAATAGATGGGTCTCTTTGAAAGGTATGCTGGCTATGTCATCATGTCTAAGTGTTCCAACATGAAGGAGCAGCCAATCCTCTGACAACTTGTTAAACTGACCAGAAGGAAAAATGGAGAACTCACCATTCTGATAGTTACTTTAGCATCTAATCTAATGCTCTTCCCCTTTAAATTGACAAATATTTATTAAGTTTCTACTATGTGCTAGTCACTTGGAACATGCTGGGAGGAAAGAAAGAAAACATCAAGGAACTCACATTCTAACATGCCTTAGTTTCCTCATTTGTAAACTCAAGACCAATTCTCATCCTTCTTTTGGATTGTTCATTGAGGATTAACTGAGAATCCACATAATTCAGGACTTTATCTGAGTACACACAAAGAAAATGCTATATAGCATCTTAATAAAGAATGTGACAGAGACCCTAGCAGAAGCAAAAAATGTTCAAGTAATTGCAGTATTAGTTTATAGTAACAATCAACAGCAATAATACAGAGTTATACACTCAGGAATATTAGCTAATTATTGAGAGAAAAGGAGATAGTGTGGCCTGCTGCAAAGAGAATTGGGCTAGGAATTAAGAGACCTAGCTTCTCATCTCAGTTCTTCTACTAAGCTGTCATCTTGGTCAATCATTTGATCTCTTTACAAAATGAGGAAATTGGACCTAATGATCTTTACAATCCCAAATCAAAAATATTATAAATCTGTTGATACAAGGGGGGAAAGTTGAATAAAGGTAGATGTAACCTCAATCCAGAAGATCGTTGTGGAAGGAATTAATTTGGTATAAGGCATTCCTTAATTTGTAGAAATAAACCTAACATGAGGGGGGAATAAGTATGAGTATCTGTGATGGCTTAGCCATCTTAGCCAACTTAGGTTAAGTGTATGACATCACTGAGGTGTCAATAGTCTGGTTCAGTATCTTTATGAGGCAATTACAATCATTCTTTCTCCCATTCATTCTTCCTTCTCTCATTCCTTAACCATAACAAACTCTCTTGAAAATTTATATAAAGGGAACCAATTGAGAAAATATAGATGGCTCAGAATGAATCTATTCCTACTAATAAACTATTTCTACTATTCTCAAAATATATGCCCAATTTGTAATAAGTCAATAAGGTCTTCTTGATAAAAGATAGACAAAAAAATAGTAACTGTTCTTATTATATATGCCTTCTTGTGACTCAAAATTTTGTCTAAAGTTGGCAACATCCAGACATGAGCCATGATTCATGGCAGCGCAAATAGCAAAGCGTGAGAAGAGCTTCAAAAATATTCAAATGAAAGAAAAGCCATCTTAGTCTCTAGAAAGCAAACTAATTCCAGGAAGGAGTGTACCACTCAAGAGTTCATTCTCTCTCCTGAAAGTCCCTTCACGATATTTTAACACAATGAGTAGAAACCCCTCTGGATTTCCAAGGAGTCATTGTATAAACAATGGAAGCAACTGACAAGTTGTTTCAATGGGACTTATTTCATATTTATATGGATGTCTCCTATCTCACATGATTACTCTGAGCCACTGATCTGCAGCTGAGTGAGTTCCAGAAACCTCTTTCCTAAAAAGTTTTTTTTAATAAAAATTGGGATTTAAGCCAGCTAACACTCAAAGGCTCTCTTGTAATTCAGTATTTTGCTCACTCAGTACCATGTCGTCATTACCTTTCACTTTTCTTACCCCTCAGATTCTGTGGAAATATCTGTGTCTTGGGGTTTTGCTAAAAGGATAGTAATTAAATCAAGTGAGATTCCTTCTCCCCTAAATCATTAGTTCAGATAAACATGAGAACAATGACTAAATGCTGCTTTTATATTTTGAACAGCATGTAACTCATACCAGCATACATAAAAACAAGCACAAGATGCTGTCTAAATTATAGTGCATAACGGTACTCAAACTCACAGTAAATCAATGAAAATACACATTGGAAAACAATGGAAGAACTTGAAATCCTACTGATGACTTACTTGTGTTTTGGAGAGAAAAATCTTAATACTATAACAAGATGATTTTATGGTCCTATAACCTATTTATTTTAGACTTCTTCTGGGTAGAGTAGAACAAAAGCCATTTCTTCCTGGCAGAACCATAACTAGAAAGGGCATACACAACAAAATAGGCCTGGGTTCAAACAGTGTGAAAGGCATATTTAACTAAGCTTTTAATGATAAATTCAGGGACTTCTAGACACAAGGCTCTGTGGGTTTCTCCCCTCATTCAGATCACCATAAAGCTGTTATGATGTAGACTATCATGGCAGAAGGGAACTGAGCCCTGAGTCAGGGAGGAGCTCAATCTTAGTGCAGTCACAAAGAAGTGCACCATTTGTAGTCTCCAAGTTTAACTAATTACTCTAATTCACCAAGAGCTAAGTTTAATTGCATTTTATAAGCTGCAGAACAGGAAATGCTGACAGTACTCTAATATTTATGTCAACATCCTGGGGCAATGCCCCAGTTAACCTTACCCTAGTAATTGTTCTGCTTAATAAAGCAGTCTAATTTGTGGATCAGGTAACATCATGATCTAATGGAAAGAAGAGATAGCTGGGCAACTGGAGAACCAGAATCTATTCTAGACTGTATAATTGGCTAGCCAAGTGACTTTGGGCAAGTCTCCTTACTAGGTCTGGGTTTTTCTACTTTCTAAAAAAAAAGAGGGTATTTAGATGCTAATGGACTCATCTTTAGAACTAAAGCTCTTTTATTTGATTACTCCCACAACAATATGCTGCTGGGTTGTAGCCATGACCAGAAACACAAACTCCATCATTTGAGATGACATACCCTACTGGAAACCAATTTGTCTTTTCATCATAATTCAGCTGATGAATCCAGCTTCCCTGTTTACCTTGGCTAGCTCCCCAGCAAAGCCCAAGAACACAATCTCTTTAGCAACAACTAGTTAGGCTTCTGAATTTTCATTTTCTATTTAACCGAGTTTTACTGATGGGGGCAGAGTTGAACAAAGAGTTAATACCTCAAAGAAGTCATCCTTGATCCACCCGAATGGACTGCCATTTGGCAGACCCTCAAAGCAAAAAAAAAAAAAAAATATGGACACAGTTATGATCCCTTACTCAGAGAGCAACTAATGACACAATCATGGACTCTCTACAGTCAATTATTGCAATTACCGGAAGGCACTGTCTTGTCATATTTCATTTACCACAAAATGGCAGCAGGGGAGGGGAGAACCACACAGGGGGCTCAGCTTATCATCTCTGTCCCTGAAATCAGGCATGTTTATAAAGAGGAGTCTGCCAGCCCCAATAAACTGCTCCTGGGTAAGTCATTAAACTTGGTGACATGTTAATTTAGGGTGATATATATTGATGATGTAAAACACTGTAACTGTATAATATGATTAAATAAACTCAACAGGGTCCAAAGCAGACCAGTTGAACCAATGTGCATGTCTCCAACTGTGAGAGATAGGGCAAGAAAAAAATATATCAGCAGCTTTAAGAGTTGATACCTCAATAGAATATCCCAAATATTAGGGTTAATATTGGTGTAGTCTATTTGGAGGTATGTTTTCATTGCAGGTGAATTAGAACCTATCATTCTCGGGTTAAAAACAAAAAGAAAAAAGGCTTTCTGATTCCTTGACATTCTTGACCAATGAAAAGTACAAAGCAGTTTTAAAATATATTAATATTTTTAATTTTATATCACCTATATCTCCCAAAATATTCTTCCTCCTCCACGTTCCAGAAAGTCATTCATTATAATGAATAAAAAGGGGGGGGGAAGTATAATCTGAGTTGCATTGTACCATACCCACAGTCCCCTACTATTAAAAAAATTTAGAAATGGGGTAGTCTGACATTTTTTCTCTAGGATGAAACTTGGTCATTATAACTTTGCAGTATTTAGGTTTCTTCATTTTTTAATTTTAAGAAAAATGGAAAAGGAATACAAAACAAAAGACAACATTGTCATGTGCCCAGCAGAACATTAAGAGGAATGTAAAATCTATAACAACAAATTACCAGATCAAGAAAGTATGTGTGTGTGTTAGTAGAAGAAATTATTCAAGAATGTCCATTTTAACTTTATTTCCTTGTAAATTATTATTTTGTTCTCTGCTGCATACCTTACTTATTTTATTCTTTACCCCCTTTTATCCCACCCCAAGCAAGTTAGATTTAAGAAAAAAATATATTTATGTATACATATAGATACATACACATGCACACACACACACACACACACACACCTCACACACAGAGAGACATATCTTTCATATCCCTGCTAACTTTGCTTTAATTCTGCTCCTTAACTTGCTTTGCTATTATTTAACTTCTCTTCATTCATGGATCTGTCTTTTTTCCATATCTTTTCCCCATGCACCTATCCCTCCCCACTTATTTCTTTATAGATTTTGGAAAATCCTATACCCTTCATTCCTGATGTGAATAGATTTTTCAGAACACCTTCCTCCTTCTAATGTCTCTGTGTCTATTCTTTCTCTACATGTCATTTATATAACATGATTACTATTTTACCTTAACTCTGCCAATCTTCCTTTTGAGCTACCCTATTGTGATATGAATTTAAACATATAGTGTACATTTCCCATATAAAAAGAAAAAAAACTTAAATCATTTGTCCATGTTGAGTTCCTTGAAAGTGATCTTTGATATTGGTTCATATATTAAATTTTCTATTAAATTCAGGCTTGATTGATAAATAGTCCTGAAAATCTGCAAGTTCCCTTAATGTTCATTTTTTCTCATTGAATAATATGGATAATTTTGCTGGATATCATATTTTTGATCACAGGCCTAGTTCTTTTGATTGTTAGTAGATATGATTCTAAGAACTCTGGTCTTTCATTGTAGCTGCTGCTAAGTCCTACCTGCATTGTAGCTCCAACATATTTGAATTGTTTTGTTCTAGTTCCTTATAAAATTTTCTCTTGATCTGGCAATTCAGAAATTTGGCAATAATATTCCTGTGTGTTTTCCACAAAAATATCATTGAGGTGGTGATTAGTGGATTTTTTTCTATTTCTACTTTCCCCTTATGTTATGATATTCCAGGACAATTTTCTTGGATTATTTCCCACATTATTGTGTAAAGATTATTTCAGGCAATTCATTTATTCTTATATTTTCTCTTCTTGATCTGTTTTCCAGATTTGTCATTTTTTGTAAGACATTTCACATTCTGTTCTAATTTCTCATTCTTTATAATGTGTTTTGTTATTTATTGGTCTCTCATAACTTTGCTAGCTTCCCCTTGCCCAATTCTAATTTCCAAAGAATTATTTTCACCTTTGAGCCTGTATCTCCTTTTCTAATTAGTTAACTTTTTTTTCATGATCTTCTTGTTTTTCTTGGATCATTTTAGTTTAGTTTAGTTTAGTTTTTCCTCAATGTTTCTCATTTGATTTTTAAATTCTTTTTTGAGTTCTTCTATAAATTCTCTCTGGGCAGGGAACTATTTCATGGTATTCTTTGGGTGGGATTTTTTACTTCAGTGTCCATCTCTGAAGATGCATGCTGGTCTTCCCTGTTCCCACAGTAGGTTTCTCTGGGGGAGTTCTTTCTAATTCATTTTTTTTTTTTTAAAGAAGAGGTATAAAGGTAAGCACCTCTAATTCCAGGGTAGGACCAGGACAGACACAAGCTTCCCTGCTCTGATGTTTCTACACTCACCAGGCCCTGTTTCCTTCTCAACCAGGGCAATTTTCCTGTAGCTCAACTGGGCCTAGAATTCCTAATCAATCCAGATTCCCTCAATCTTCTGGGCCTCAAAAACAATCCACAAACTCCACAATCCAGGAGATGAAAGTCTCTGTGGTTTCTGCTGAGACTCCAAGCACACCTAAGTAGCCTGAGGGGTTCTGATTTAGTGTTTCAGTGGAGCTAGGCCAGAGGTATTTTCATTTCACTTGGGTTAATCTCATCTAAGGTTTTTTGTTTGTTTGTTTGTTTGTTCCCCCCCTCTCCCCCAGGTCTTCTCGGGTTGCATTGGAAGGACCCAGGGTACTGCCCCAAATCTTGATTTTTTTTCAACAATCTATATTTGTCTTGCAGCACAAATTTGTTCTTTTCATGGGAGAAATCTGGAGAGCTTGAAATTTTGCCACTTACTCCATCATCTTCCCAGAATCCTTCTACAATGTTTTAATCATTTGAATTTTGTTCTTTCTAATTACACTGTTGTGCTTTCTGGGTATATTGTCTTCCTATTTCTACTTCCCTCACTCTGTATCAGTTCATATGAGTCTTCTTTCACTTCTCTATATTCATATTTATTTAAACATCCCCCAATCAACTGATACCAATTTTGTGTCCAGTTCTTTGCTACTACTACCAAAAAAAAAAAAAAAAGTGCTGTTATAATTATCTTTTATATAAAGTGGTGTAATCTGAGTCTAACTCATGCTGGTCATCTGGTAGTTCTGGATGTAGTATTAGAGTAAAATGTGACAATGATAGATTAGTTAATAAAAAGAGATTTACTTAGACATAGCATAGAAAGGATATTCAACAAAATATAGAATCCAAGTCACTAGACTTGTCCACCATCTTCTTTTTTCTGCATGAAAAATTTCTAGTTAGCAGAAAAGAGTATTGTGCCTCATGGAGCTTTGGGACAACCAACAAGTTTGAAGGGTCTTATGGGGGCCTTTTATGTTCTTGTGTGAGTTGTGAGTAGGAAGCTAGGTCAACAGTGCCTATGGCCAAGAGGAAAACAAAACAAAACAGGCCAAAAAAAAAAAAAAAAAAGAAAAAGAAAAAAGAAAGAAAAGAAAAGAAAAAACTAGCTTAACCTGAATCTTTTTCCGTCACTTATTTCCACTGGATATATGAATCACAGTGAGATTACTAATTTATAGTGTATGGACAGTTTAGTCATCTTCTTAATGTAATTTCAAGCTGCTTTTGAAAATGGTTAAAACAGTTCATTACTGAATTAGGAGTTCTTTGGTTCCAAACTTTTTGAGCTGTCCCTATAAAATCAGGCAATTGGACTAAAGGTTATTTTAGGTCCCCTTTAGCTATTAGAGAATCTGTAATCAGTCACCTTCCTATTAGCATTAGTGAAAAATGTGGTTCTTCAGTCATTGTATTACCCAATCAATCTCCTAATTAATTTAAGACTTTGAGCAAATAAATTGATCTTTTTGATTCTGAGTTTTCTCATCAATAAAATGATGGATTTGGATTACAGAATCTTTAAAGTTCCTCCTGATTCTATGTGCTAGATTTCTATTTTCATTTTTTTCTGGACCAAGAAGAATAATGGTAAATAAAATATTTCCCATCATTTCTGTTCTTCATCTTTTTCTTCCTCTACTACTTTACTTGAAAATGGAAGAATTGAATTATATGCAGATAATTTCCAGATCTATATTTTGAGTCCTAATTTTTCTCCTAAATTCTCGTCTCACGTCACCAACTGCCCTTTAGACATTTCAAACTCCATGTCTCATAGCTAAACCCAATATGTTCAAACCTACAACTCATCATCATAACTCATAACTTAAAACTCATCTTTCTATTCTTCTGGTCCTACTTTCCTGTTATGTTGAGAGCATCAGCATCCTTCTAATTATCCAGGATTGCAACCTCTTGTCATCCTGGACTCCTTACTTGTATTCACTCCATATATCCTATCTTTTGTCAGTACTCTCTTCAAAAACTCGCCTATATCTCCCTTCTGTTCATTTAATAATCATGACTCCATGAAAGCCCTCATTATCTCATATCTGTTGCAATAACCTTGTAGTTGATTTCTCTTCCTCAGGTCTTTGTCTTCACCAATCCACTTTTCACCTTCACTTAGCTGCCAAAATAATTTTCTTAAAACAGACATCTGTGTCATCTCACTACTTAATAAACTCCATCTTTTGCTCACTATTTAACGCCTCTTACAACCTTCTGTTTGCTACCTTTTTGGTCTTCTTAAACTTTGCTACCCTCTTCATATTTCAGAAATACAAGCTTTCTTGATGTTTCTCAGATGCATCATTTGGTCTCTCTGCTCCATAGCTTTTATTGACTAATTTTCCCCTGCTTGGAACTCTCTATTTCTCATGATCTCTTTCTCCTGTTTCCTTTAACTCTCTGCTCAAATTCTACTACCTGTAGGGAGTCTTTCCTGTGTCCTTCATGCCTTCTTTCTGAGATTACATTTAAATATATTTGCACACATGCATACATACATATAGATATATACATATGCACACACATGTATATATATATATCATACATACATATACACCACATGTTCACTGTTATATATAAAACATACATACAAATATTTGTATATGAAAATAGATTTCCATACATGTACATGTTTTTCATGTCTATTGCATTAGAATGTGAACTCCCTGATGCCAAAGTCCATGTTTTGACATTTTTTTATAAATGGTATTTAATAATTGCTTGTTTAATGATCATATTGTTTTAAAAATAATCCAGTGTTACACATATTATTCCCCTCAAAAGGTCACAAAAGACATTTCCTTATTAACATCTACTGCACAAACCTTTTGCTATTGACCTTGAGCTTGAACTCCTATTATTAGATGGCAAGTTTCCTTTGAGTATCTTAAAGGGTGATTACTTCTCATGGCCTCTGCTAATGTCCTTTCCATTGGCTTCAAATAATGGTGATTTTACTGGAATCGTGAAGTTCACTTTCAGATACTTAAGGGCAATCTATTTTTGGTGGAGCCAAACCTATCACTGGGTCTTGTCTGCCTCCCAATGGCAACTCAATATATTACCACCCCTTCCCCACTCCCCACCACCACCACCACATATGCACACCTGTATGACAGGTTATCTCTTCCAGGGAACAATTACAAAGGAATATAAGTTCATGAGCCATACAGGCATCTCAAATATTAATTCAGAATTCTTTTCCAATACCCAAAATCAGCATGCAGTCACCAAACAGTGGAATTTAAGCTTGATTATTTTTGGACAGTCCAAGCAAGAATTTTCAGTATTTATATTCCCTGCTCAAATTTCATTGATCCAAAGAATCCTAGAACTGGACAGGACAAGACTTTGAAAAATCATTGAATCCATGGCCCTTTTTTCAGGTAAGTATACAAAAGCATCTTGCAGAAAAAGTTATTTGGCTACATTTTCAAATCAGCAAGGAGGAACTTTGAACTCTAAGTCATGTGTAGTTCATGAGAGATGTGCCACTATAATGTTACAGACTAGGGATAGAGATTCTAGAGAATTTATATATTCGGAGCTAGAAAACATCTTAGAGATCATGTAGCCCACTCTTATCATTTTTGAGAGGAAGAAATTAAGGTCCATGGAAATTAATTGACTACTCCAAGAGCCCATAGGAAATAAGTGGTAGAGTTAGGATGAAAATTTAGGTCCTCTGAAAAGTACTGGCAGTACTTTTCCACTGAACCACACTGTATCCTCATGTGACATCATAAATGCAATTTCTCACACCAAGGCACACTTTCTTTCATCCTGCTTCCCAAGCAGATGGGACTTTCCAGTATCTCATTTTTTTTTGTTTGAGTTAAAACTCAAACATTTCAGTCATGTCTGAGCCTCTGTGGCTTCATTTGGGATTTTTTCAGCAAAATACTGTAATGGTTTGCCATTTCTTTCTCCAGCTCATTTTATAGATGAAGAAATTTGGGTAAACAGGGTTAAATGACTTGCCTACGGTCTCACAGCTAGTTAATATCTGAAGCCATATTTGAACTCAGGAAGATAAGTCTTTCTGACTCCCAGAACTCTAATCTACTAAAACCACCTATCTGCCCTATGTCCTCACACTCATCCCAAAGAGCTGAACTATGAAATACACTGCACATATTATTTTTTCCTAGTGCTTCTAATTACTCACTCATTGACATTCAAGGGCCTCCCCAACTCTGCTCCTGAGACATAGTTGAAACTCTGTGAGGATCTTATACATTAAGACCTTTTATGATCACCATTATGCAATAAAGAGCATCTGGAGCATGAGAAATGATTGCAAGCTTTTATATTTTTTAATGAGAACTACTATTTCCCCTTCTACCCCCCTTTTGATTAATAAAACAGTTGCAAACTCCCCTCACACTCTAAAGCTGGCAGAAACTAGCTTTGGAAGAGGGTATAAGTGGTAGTTGTCAGTTTCCTGATCCCAAATGGTGACTAAAATTTCAAATTCAGACATATCTTAAGAGTAATTTTTTCTCCAGATTTCACAAAATGGGGTAAGGGCAGTGTTTTATGGATGTGAGATCCATTCTTTGATTATAGCTGCTAATTTGATTTTATAAGATTTATGAATCTTCAATTTAGAATAGGTTCTAAAGTCATCTAGTCCAACGGTGTACCCAGTGCAAACATCCTCTCCTGAATGTCTATAAGCAGTGACCATCCAATCTGCTTCAACACCTTCAGTGATGAAACATGGGGCAGCTGCAGCACATTACCAATAAAGGGTTATAAAAGAGAAGCAATATAAATGATGTTTTCAGAGAGATGCATGACATGAAAAGATGAAAGAATGAGCAAAAGTGAGATAAGACCAATAGAAGTGTTGGGCAAACCATTGCTATCTGTACAAAGTCAAGATCCCTAAAGGAAAGCTCCAAACAAATAAGGTGAATGCCAAAGATTTACAAAAGAATATAAAAAAGAATAATATGGGAAAACAATAGATTCATAGATTTGGAAGTAGGAGTGAGCCTAGAAAACATTTAGTTCAACTGAATCCTTTTAATGATAAGGAAACTGATGTCCAGAAAGATTAAGTGACCTGCTCAAAACCACAGAGGTATTAAATGACAGAGCTGGGATTAAACCTAATCTCTGACTCCAAATTTAACATTTCCCCCTTCCATTCCCCCCTCCATTCCCCCCTCCATGCCTTAAATCATAAACAGGTAGTGTTCTATATCACTGGAAGGAGCATCAGTGAGATCACAGGGCTCTCAAAGTATTAATGTACATGCATACCTTGTTTCTTTGCAGCCTTCATAACACCTGGTACAACACTAGACTTAATTTAGGATTTTTAAAGATTGGGCCAGCTGCTACAATGATGCTGTCCTGGTACTGAAACCATCCATAGGATACTTCAGTGGGGACAGTGCCTTCTGAATGCTGAAAATTTTTGAAATCTCTATCTTGCCTGGCTGATATGAATCCCTTCACACCTCCGAACCTCTTACTAGATTTCAAAACAATGTATAGCAGCTACAATCAAATCCTCAGTATGATTTTCCTCTGTTCTTATTCTTTTTTTTTTCATTTTGTAATATTTGCTATAAAACCAACCCCCAGTGCAAATGTCTGATATGATCAAGGCAAAGAAAGGATAGGTTAATGAGAAGATATGCCACAAAGCATAGCATCCTATAAAAAAGTTGGGTGGTTTAATATGCTGCAAAAGGATACAGATAGCCTCTCTGATGCATAAATCATAAACTGTAAATCAACCATTATTCTCCCTGCTCACATCTCCCATTAAAATACAGAAATAAGAAAGGTCAGAGAAGTGCTTCTGAATATTAAGGCATAGGATGGAACTTACAATAGGCAAAAAATTGCATCCTTATGTGACATTAGGCAAGTCATTTGACCTCCATGAACCTTAGGTTTCTTACCTATCAAATTAGGGGTTGAACTAGATGGCCACTGACTTCCTTTCCAGTTATTTGTATTCAATCTTCTCACCTCATGAATTAAGTATCCCTATAGTTCCTTGAACTGTTCATTGAAAACTCCTACTTCTCATCACTTTGGGGTCTTATTTCAACTCAATTTCAACATTTTAAATGGTCCACTAGTATGTTTAAAAGGAGTTTGGGGTCATTATAGGGATTGTATTTTTAATATAAAAATCAAACATACACTGAACTATATCTAAAGAACAAGTGAACTATTTATAGTCAGAGAGCAACTCTACCTAGTTAGCTGTGAAACTTACATTTCATAGATTTATACTCATAAAATGACTTTTTAAATTCTCTTCTATGCCTGAACCATTTCTGAGCATATTTGGAAGAATTACACCTTCTTCATCTATGTTTTCAGTAAAATACTAACATCTGCCTTAATGGTCTCAAGATTTAACATCATTCAACACCATTCTTAATGGAGATTAAATTTTTTCTAGAAAATATTTATTAATTCTTTAGGGCATTTCAAGCACTATGCTAAATTCTAGAAAAGAAAGAGTAACAAGAAAGATAGTTACTCTATTTAAAGAATTTCTATTCTACATGGGAGAATAGAGGATAGGAATAAGACATGTACATTGATTAGCATAATGCAAAATAGGTTATAATAGAGGCAAAGGAGAAAACCAAGGTATTCCAGGAAAATATGAGAGGTAAAGGAGGACTCTCGGTTGGGATTATTAGGAAAGATGGAAGTCACAGAAGAGAGATAGGATCAGAAGACAAACTACAAAGAAATAATTAATAGGGTGTTGATCAAATAGCAATTGATAATAGACTATTCTTCTCAGAAGGTAACTTACCTAAAGAGCTTCTACACAGAGATGGTTTGATTTAATCCTTCTCAGATTATTTGATTTAATCCTTCTCAGTCTCTTCTCAAATATCCTAGATAAACCCAATAATGTAATTCACATGCCAATTAGTAAAAATTGGAAATCAGTATCTCCTGTAGAAAGATGAGGGCCCACAATCTACCTGAATATGATTATCATGATGATCAAATTTTTAAAAAAATATTTGAAATTATAATGTAAATCACAAAGTATAATAAAAATGTGAAGTATTTTCATATCATTATAGTTTCCTTCCAGTATGTCTGCACAACCTATAATTGTAGGAGTGTCAGAGATTGGATTTGAATGCAAATCTTCCTGACTTCAAATCATCAAGCTATCTACTATGACACGGTCTCTCAAAATCATATGAATCTTATTCCCCAAAGGGGACCTATTTGTGCTGGTGATTGTAGGCCTGTGCGAAAATTACTTCTGAAGAGAGAAGGATAGGTTCCAAAGTATAAGCATAAATCATTTGTTGGTCAGAAACCCATTTTTCCATTTCTTCAAATCCAATGGATTGAGATGGGAATGTAACGGTTTCAAACTTGGAAGTTGTGCATGTGGCTCAGCAAGTAGCTCAGATACTAGAAACAATAGTGAAACAATCTGCCTTCTTCATACAGTGGAGAGGAGCTTATTTCCACCTTACTTGTATATGTGTGCCCAAAATATCACTAAAATTTTGGAGACAGAAAACACTATCTTGGACTCTGTGAATAAAGTCACCAAATATAATGAATTTGTATCTCAATATCTTTGCCACCAAGAATGAGAGAAATAAACAATACTTGAGATAGCTAGACCAGGTTTAAGAGGATAAAATGAAATGGAAAATTGAGGCAAAGCATATAAATCCAAAGAAGATCTCGGTTCTCTTTCATTTTCCAAATATTTTGGCATGAACTGATTCATGAACTCAGTGACTTTCATTCACCATTTTTAAAAACTTTTCTATTTTGTTCTTTCGCAGCATGATTAGTATGGAAATATGTATCCCTGATTGCACATGTACAACCTATGTTAGATTGATATTAGATTGCTTGTTTTCTTGGAAGAGGTGAGGGAACAGAGGAAAGAAGTAAAATCTGGAATTCAAATCTTATAAAAAAAAGAATGTTGAAAAATATCTCTACATGTAATTGAAAGAATACTATTTGCAAAAAAAAAAAAAAAAGAAGTCAATTTACTCTGCTATCTTCACTTTGTCCTCTCTACCTTTTAAAAAAATTCATCTTTCCACCCTATTTCTTAACTTTGCACTTTCAGTGGGCCAAACTAAAAAGAAAGCCATTGGTGAATTAGCATCAATATTTAAATATATTGAAGTTACAGGGTCATAAGCAGGTTAAGGGCCAGGCTGGTTTTATTTTCAATTAAAAACTCAGGCATGCTAGGATTTCATAAACTTCAAAGTTAGTTTTCTACTTCTTCCTTCACTATGGCTGATTTGTTTCATTAGACAAAGTGTTGCAGAAATTGCTTTGCATTAAATAGTTATGAAGGAAAGGACTGGAAGAGTATTTTTTTTTCAAAATAGGTGAAATGTCAAAATAACTCCTTGATTTTTTTTATGTGGAGAGAAACATGTGATTACTTTTTTTGAGGAACGCATAAATTTCCCTGCTTAATAATTTTTCCTTGGTGACTCATTGCCACAATAATATTGTGCCTCTATAATAGAGGTAGTCAAAAAATTCTAATTACTTGACAGTATTTCCATCTTATGAGTATAATCTCATATTAGGATACATAGAATATTACTAAGTTGGAAGGTAGCCATAGTTAGAAAATGAAGCTGATGAAAATGAAAGCAATTCCATGTCCCCTATTTCCATCTCACTTCAGAATATCAATATTACTTTTTCTCTCCTTATACAACACACCTCCACAAAATGCCACCACTGCCACCACCCTTACTCTCCTCCTAAGTAGGAAGATCTTCATAGATATTTTCTGGAACTTATGGAATCTTGTCATTCCTAGAGAACTCCAATACCACATTTATAAATTATTGACATTTTTAGTTTTTATGTCACATTCTTTAAAAAGAAATAATTCATCCACCTTCCTTCCCCTTTCCAAAAAAAATCCCTTATAATAAACAATAAAAGATAAAGAGGAAAAAAAAACTAATTTCAGCAAAAGTAACCAATAAATCAATCAGTTCCAGCAATACATAGAATTCCAATCCCAATGTCCCTCTCTTCTAAAAAGAAGAAAGTAAGGAAGGTACATTCTTGTAATTCTCATATCTTTTCAGGGCAGAGTTTGGTCAATGTAATTGTATAGCTTTTAGTTTCAATGTTTTGTGGGTTTCTTTAATTTTTTTTATGTACACTTATATTCATTACGCATATTTTAAAAATTCTACTTAACTTTGCATCAGTTTATATGTGTCTTCCAGTGCTTCTTTGTATTCTTCGTTTCTTTATACATTATTTCCCACAATGCAAAAATATTCTGTCATATTTATGTGCCACTATTTGTTTATCTATTCTTTAATCAATGGACATCTATTATTGTAGCGGACCAAGTGTACTTGAAACAAGTAACCTTACAACCAGGTGTCAACTTATAGAATTATACTAAATACCAAGTACATGATGTAGAGGGCCAAGTGTACTTGAAACAAGTAATCTTACAACAAGGTGTTAACTCAGTGGAATAGAGATAATGATTCTCTAGTTTACATGTACTAATAATTCTCTAGTTTACATGTACTTAGTACTTAGTTAACACCTTGTTGTAAGATCAATTGTTTTACACCTTGCTCTCTACATATTATGTTTTCAATTATTTGCTACTCAATAAAAAAAGGGTTATATTTTATTGCTCATGGGAGTCTTTCTTTTTATCTTTATTTTCCTTGGGATACATTCAATAAGATTTCTGCATCAAAGAAAATAGACATTTATACCACTTTCTTAGCATAATTACAAAATCCTTTATAGACTGTATGGACCAATTTAAAGATCTTTTGGCAGTGAATGGTGCTGAACCATTTTGTCTGGATTATAAATAGAGATGTTTACATGCTATGCTTCTGGAAAGTAATAAATTGTCTTTCTATTCAAGAGATTCAGCTATCAATTTTTAGGCTTCTAAGCCTTTTCTATTTCTAGGAGACAGATTCTTAAACTGGGGTCTATGAACATTTAAAAATATTTTGATAACTACTTTTCAATGTATGACACTATGTATTTTATTTTATGAATTTTAAAAAAATGTTATTCTGAGAAAGACTGCCAAAGGGGTCCATAACACATAAGAAAGTTAAGAAAACCTGCTCTAAAAGATGCTATCCCTTGCCTATAGATTAGGTTATTATTAGAATCTTTAACATACACCTATATCTGTCTAAAGAAATGATCTGTTCCTAGAATGTCTCCTGTCTGTCTTTTTGAATTAGTCATTTCATAGTAATAGTATATTGCATACCTCCCAGGTTCAGAAAGATGAGAATCCAAACAAGAGTGGTCTCATTGCCATATGCTTTCTCCCCTACAAACAAACTTCATTTACACTCTGAAGCTTTTGGGCATATTCTAATATGCATTGTGCATTATGGATTGTACCTAGCAGAAAAATAGATATGGACCTGGGTATAAAACAGAGCTGTAAAACAATCTTAGGAAAAATTTCTCATCCATCAGACATACGACTTTATTTCCAAAATGGAAAGATGGGCTCAGGGAATTGTCTGAATTTATAAACACAACACAAAATTGTCCAGTCTTCTGAAGTCTACACATCACCAATCTCTAAGGACACTGCCAGCTGGCATGTCATTCACTGCCCAATTACAGAAACACACCAAATTCTTCTGAACAAAATTCAGGTTCTCTGCCACTTCCCACTCAGCCTTCCTTCTCCCCTTTCTGTGCTAAATTGATGTTGAAGCCATTGAGGCTTTCTAAGGAAGCACTGAGCTAAGAGAGAGTACAATCTTCTGAAGAGCTGGCAAAGCACTGATGGCCTCTCCACACCGTGGCTTCATCTGCATTGCAGCTAGGGAGTGCCAGTCACAACCATGACAAGATCTGCCAATCAGACAGAGCACAAACACAGAGCCCAGAACGGGGAGGGGAGAAGCACCTTCTTATTAAATGCCAGCTCCACTTTGGAGGGAAGGAGGTGATACATTTAATCTTCCAATCCTTTACCAAAGGCAACCGCCAGGTTGTCACCATTTATAGCATATGCACAGAAGCTATGGTCATAAAGGGGACATTTTATGAGGACATATGCTGCATGCCCAAGAGCACTGAAGGTGCTGAATGTCATTCTTGGGCTACATCATGATTATATCTCCATTGAGTCAGGAGAAGCCTAGAGGTCCTACAAGTCTGCAATCTCTAAGCAGATTCACAGCTGTGAAATATCAGATGACCTAATTTGTCTTTTCCATCGCTATGTCCTCACTTCTATAACTATGGAAATCTGCATCCATTTCACTGCAACGGATTTCATAAAATATGCAACAGGATTTGCGATTTATTTTTCAGAGTAGCAAAATCATCAGGGAAAGAGCCAGTTTGAACCCAGGGGAGGACAGAAGAGAGAAGAGGGTTGGCAGCCACATAGAAGATTCTGAATGTATATTTATTTGCTCTCCTAGGACCCCAGCATCCCAAAACAGACCCCTTTTTCCAAACAACATTCTGCAGAGAAATCCAAAACTCCTTAGGCAAGGGGGGGCGGTGCAGATGCCTCAGTTGTATTTTCTTAGGAACCCGGGGCTAACCATCCTACAAGGAATATCCCAGATGGTAAACGGAACTGAAGTTTGCACATAAATTCTCCCTGGGGAATTGGTGGTTGGTGATAGCAGGTCTAATGAAATTTTTTATTGTGGTTATTACATACAATTTGTACAGTATATCATGCACTGAAATTTCTTCTATTCCTATAAATCTGGAATTGCCATAGTAAATGCCCATGCTTAAGAACTGCTGTCGAACACAATTACCTCTGTAGACAAACTCTCTTTAGGACATAAAAACAGTTGCTACTGAGAAGGCTGAATTGCACCAGCAATTTTGTAAATATTTGAGTGATATATTTCTTTTTTGATAAGTTTTCATAGCCCTGGAAAGCTGTCTCATCCCTTAATGTATTTGCTTTTTTTCTTTTTGTTACAGTCTTAAAGATATTGTAGTTTTCAACCACAAAGTTGTAAATCAGACTATTGGACAATTGTCACTTATAATAGGCTAGGAACTTTAAGGTAATTCACTGGCACTAAGAGAATTTTCTTCCTAAGGTGTCTATTAAATACACAAATGAAACTAAAAAATTCCAGGAAGCCTTGGATTTTCTTTTCAGGTCAATTGTTTAAGGTGTGCTTGCAGATGAGACTCCCATTTCTAATGAGGTCTCTCCAAAAGAGCATTTTACATTTCAATCAATTCTAAGAATTATTCCTGAATATACAGTGCTGATTTTCACCCCAGCCAACTATACTAGACAGGAAGGAATTCTGAACATTTTTGAGTTATATGCTTTTACCAAGTATGATGTTGAAGAATGTGAGACCCTGATATTGATTTCCTACAAGTTCCAGTATTAGAGATAGCAAGAACTTCTTCAGCTACTAGCGAATAGGATCCATATATAGTTGGAATTCCTAATAATGGTTTGTAAAGGAAGACAAGATTGATGAATCATAGAAAATTATGGAAGTGGGAAAATATGTTAATTGAATCAACAGGTAGAGTTCCGATAACAAGAGGACTAAAAATAGCATGTTGCCTTAAAAGAACTAGTCCTTTCCTCTGAAGGACACAGTGCTTTAGATCAAGCATTTAAGAAATAAAATAAACAACAAGAGAACTAGCAATAAGATGATCACATTCTTTTTTTAGTGAATTCAGTGGAAGGAATCTAACAATTTATCTAAAATAACCAGGAATAAACTTAGGTCAACCTTACAGTCACATAACTGAGGAGGAAATTCTACTCCAATGTTGTTATTTATTTGTATAAGTTCATTCACACACATGCATGCGCGCGCACACACACACACACATTTGGGTAGTATTTGTCATGAAGAGATCATGAAGACTGACTCTTCCTTGACCCTTACATTCCATATTAAATTAGTCCTTTTGTGTACATGTTAGAGATATTGTAGTTTTCATCCACAAAGTTGTAAATCAGAGTATTGGACAATTGTCTCCATTTCTCCCCATTCAATGATAAGTACCATAAAGGTAAGGGATGTATAATTTTTCATCCTTTTCTCTCCAAAGTCCAATAAATGCTTCATGCATAAGCACTCTTAGCTTATGTTTATAGAAAACATCTTTGTTTTCCTTTGAAATATATTGTGTATATAATTATAGATGCAACTGTTAAGTCAACAAGCATTTATTAAGATAGGAGCTGTCCCTGCCTTCAAGGAATTCACATTCTAATGGGAATGCATAACAGGTAAAATCTATGTACATAGATGCATGTATGTGGTAAATTAGAGGTAATCTCAGAGGGAAAGCACTTGCTTTAAGGGAGTATTATGAAAATAATGTTTCCCTCATTAGAATGTAAGCTGCTTAAGAGAAGAGACTATTTTGTTTTATCTTCTTATTTTCAGTCCTTAGTGCAGTACCTGATATAGAGTGAATGCTTAATAAATACTTGTTCCTTATTTTTCTGAAAAACGAAAGTTTCTGTTCATGTTGAAATGCTAAAGAGCCCATTTAAGTCTTTGGTCTGTGGCCAGTCCAAGCCTTTGTGTTTCATTCCTCTATAGAGCCTGAAGAATAGGGTCAGATATATTTATAATATGATGATGATGAAAAATGTGAAAAAATAAGCAACTTTTCCTCCAAAAAAGTAAAGAAAACAAAAATAAGAAGACTAACCAAAAAAAAAAAAAAAAAGGAGGGGGGGAAACATTTATACTGGAAATATATATATATGTAAGAAGATTAAGGATAATGATAATAATTCATAAGAATTCTTCAAGATGTTCTTGACATTCTATTAGGGGTGGATGGATTGAATAGTACATGATTGTGTGTTATGTGTGTTTGTATATTTGTATACATGCTAATACACATAGCATAAACTATAGAAAAACCAGCAGAGCAGGCCTACATGTTGGTGGAATAATGTCTATATTTGTGAAAAGGCTGAAAGACCCTTCTCTTCCTCTGCTCTCAATGGTAACTAATTCCTTTTTATATTATTATTATAGCTTTTTATTTACAAGCTATATACATAGGCAACTTTTCAGCATTGACAGTTGCAAATCCCTTTGTTCCAACTTTTTCCCTCCTTCCCTCAGATGGCAAGTATCCCTCAGATTGGTATCCCTCAGATACCAATACATTCATTGGTAACTAATTCCTTGTATCTTTGTTGCATTCCCACTACCAAAGTACATAAAACTCTAAACATTCGTTCATGCTTATATTTTCCTAGTTCCTTACTATTCCTTATTCAGATCCACCATTTCTTTATAATGATATTATAGCATTTGGGGGCCAACAAGGATGGGAAATTTATAGGAATGCAGATTTACTATTACTAGAAAGCTCCATCTTATAGCAGTGACCAAAAAAAATTGTACTCTTCCTGGTAACATATTTACAATTTAGTTTGGGGGACAGGCTGCAAGTGCTCTGCAGAGCACTTTGTTCCTAAAGAACATATCCCAGCTAGCAACGACTTTGTATGAATCCATTTATCAGACTGACTATCCAATCTGGGGAAATGTAGGAAGGTGGAGAGATGTTAAAAGAATGCAGAATGTGAAATACCATGGTGGGGTAGGAAAGAAGGTTAAAAAACAAACTCCACCTTTTACAGAATTTCATTTTAGGTCAAACTTTCAGACTAGTCTAGAATACACAGATGATGTTTATATTCTTGTTCTTTCATCCTTCCCCCTTCTCTTCCTCCTTCTCTCTCCCTCTCTCTGTCTCTGTGTCTCTGTCTCTGTCTGTGTCTCTCTCTGTCTCTGTCTGTGTGTGTGTGTGTGTGTGTGTGTGTGTGTGTGTGTGTCTCCCCTTTCCTTTAATCCTTTCTTCCCCTGCTTGCCTTCCTTTCTCCTTATAAAAAAACTGAATTGACAGCTTATATGTGAGGGAGGTTGTGTGGGTGGGCATTAGCGTTATGTTTAAAGATAAAGAAAAGAGGGCTTTTTACTCCCACCAGAGTGCTATTTTTATTTTTGAATTTGACATTTTTTCTCAGTATACATCAAAACTTAAATCCCCTGAGCCCCCCTCACAGGCAATGGTAGACTATAGTTATTGCAATGCTAATCATGAAAACGGACCTCTAGTTCTTATTGATGATTCAGCAGAATGTTAAGAATGTCCAGAAAGGAATGTTCACCTCACCAGGTCACCCTCACCAGGGCTCCAGTTAGACCAGCCAGACACTCCATTTCAACTAGTGGGTGTAGTTTCAAGGAGGATTTGAGACAATGCACCAGGGTCTGTCCAGTTACAGGCTCCCTCAGCCAAAAACAAACAAACAAACAAACAAAAAAAAAAAAAAAAAAACAGGCCTCTCATTGAGGCAAAGAAGCAAGCACATACTTCCAACCACCATCACCAGAGGTAGTTTTCATCCTTGCACAGCCCATTTCCGAAAGTGCCAGACTGAGCTGCCCTTGCTTTCCATTTTTCATGCTCTCTCGTCTCTTGCTTAAGATTTTATTTCTCTCATCTTCCACCGAGATGGGGTTTAAAACATGCTTGGTGCTGAAAATTTAATATGCACAATAAAATTTAGCACGCAGCTCAAGAAAAAAAAAAGTCTATGCACCAAAAAATGGTCCAGTCCGGCAGTTTTCTAAATGATGTAGGAGAAAAATAATGGGGTAGAGTAGCAGAAGCCTGACCCTATTCCCATAAGACTGTAAGATTTATCACCTACATAAGCAGAATGCTACAGAAAAGAGATCTATTGACCACAGCAATAACTCACAAGCCAGTAACACGAGCTGAGATACTAGCCTGGTATTTGCTGATAGTACCTTTATTATGTGGGACTCCGAATCTTTTTAAACAGCCTTGCTCCACAAGCTACATTTTTTTTTTAATATTGCACACCATCTAGTCTTTTTCAGACTTACCATTTATTTACAATAGTATTATTTCATGTTGAGTACCAGCAAGGAAGGGAAGTTTATAGGAATGCAGATTTACTACAGGTAGAAAGCCACATCTCACAGAAGAGGACTCTCTCCACTTCCCCTCTCAGAAGAAGAAAAAAAGAAGAAAAGGAAAAGAAGAAGAAAAAGAAGAAGAAGAAGAAGAAGAAGAAGAAGAAGAAGAAGAAGAAGAAGAAGAAGAAGAAGAAGAAGAAGAAGAAGAAGAAGAAGAAGAAGAAGAAGAAGAAGAAGAAGAAGAAGAAGAAGAAGAAGAAGAAGAAGAAGAAGAAGAAGAAGAAGAAAGAATAGGAGGAGGAAGAAGAAGAAGAGAAAAGGAGGAAGCTAGTCATGCGTCTGGTAAAAGATCTTATTCTCTCAGTGAAAGAAATATTCTTCTCCTAACTAAATGTTTAATAATGGAAAAAAGCTATCCCACCACCTGTGATTCTTAAAACTTAATCCAATCACTATCACACCCCCTGTTTGGCAATATCTCCCCCCATCCACCCACTCTTACTCCCACAGGCCTTCAGGCAGGACACTTAGGAAAAAAATAATGCTGCCAACCTAAGATTTCAGGAATGAAGCTAAAATGAATCAGCTGTAAATTGCCAGCAGAATCCATCCCTCTGGGACAAAAAGATTAAATTATAATTTTGTAGTTAATCCAAGAAGAATGAGGTGGGGATGGGATCTGGAGAGGTTACTGGGAGAGAATCAGAAATTTCTCATGGGGAGAATCTGCAGGAAATAGCTTATACTTTTGCTTATGGCTCTTTGAAGATGCTGAATGGCCTTCTAAAGCCAAGAATGGCATTATTACAGACTCTGGCCAGTCTCCTGGGCATCACAAAATCACACAATCTCAGTTGGAATGAAACAAAGGCCATTGAGCTCAACCTGGAGGTGGACACAAATCCTCTAAGATAGTCCCAGCAATAGGTCATTCAGTCTCTTCTGGAAAACCTCCAAAAATGAAGGTCTTATCCCCCATGACAGCTCCTTTCACTTTGAGATAGTATTAATTATAGGATTTCTTTCTTATATCAAGTCCAAATCTGCTTTCATCCAGATTTTATTTATTATTTCTACTCTGAGGTCAAGTTAAATTAGTGTCATGGCCCTTTTGAATAGCTGAAGACCTTTCCACCCACTTTACTCTTCTCTTTTCCAGTTTAACATCCCTAGCTGTTTCAATCAATACTCAAATGCTATGATTTTCAATAAATCAATAAACATTTATTAAACACTTATTATATTACAGGCATTATACTAAGTACTGGAGATAAAAAGAGGCAGAATACAATCTTTACAATCTAATCAGGAAGCAAGAAATGCATATGGATGAATTATGTCTGTGTCTATATATAAGGTAAATAGGAAATGATTAACAGAGGGATAGCATGAGAATTAAGAGGAGTCCAGAAAGGCTTCCTGTAAAAGATGAGATTTTTGGTTGGAACTTAAAACCAGGGAGGTTAGTAGATAGAGTGAAGGAGAGAGAACATTCCAGACATAGGTACCAATCAGAGCAAATAGCCTGGAACTGAGAGATGTGTCTTATTTATAGAACAAACAGGGGGGCTAGGTTATAGAGGGTTTTGAATGACAAATAGAGCATTTTGAATTTGATCCTGGAGGCAATCTTGAGTAGGGGAAGATGATATGATCAGACCTTCACTGTAGGAAAATCGGTTTGGGGGCTGAATGGAAGATAAATTAGGGTAGAGAGAGACTTGAGGCAGAATGACCCTCTACAGACTATTGGAATAATTCAAGAGTCATCACAGTATCAGAAGAGAGAAGTGGAGATATTTGAGAGATTTTTTGACAATGAAATTAACAATCTTTAGCAACATAATGAATATGGAGGGCGAGAGATAGTGAAAAGTCCAGGATAACAAGTACCCATGGCATCTTGGTTGCCCTTTTGTGAGTGGGCTCTAGGTTGTTAGTTGATAAAGCAAAAATGCTGTATGACTAGGGCATAAAACAATGAGACCCCATTTTCCATTGTGCACAAACATACACACAAAAAATACACAAACACACACAAACCTTGCTCTGAATACTATAATTCTATTAATGCAGTTTAAGATACATTTGTCTTTTGGGGTTATAAAATCACAATGGTTATTCGTTAAGCATGCAATCCACCACAATCTTCAAGATTTTTTTTTATTTTTGTTAACTGGAAAATATGGTATAATACATATATAATACATAGATATGCCATATATATCCAAGTTTGTTGTCCAACAGCTGACTTTGTTGAATTTAAAATTTGCCCTTAAAGGGGTAGCTAGGTGGCACAGTGAATAGAGCACTAGCACTGAAGTCAGGAGGACCTGAGTTCAAATCCGATCTCAGACATTTAACAGTTCCTAGTTGTGTGAGCCTGGGCAAGTCACTTAACCCCAATTGCCTTATCAAAATAAATAACTTAATAAATTTATCCCTAAAAATGTTATTTTATTTATTTATTTATTTGGACACTGGTTCTCTCTCTCTTACCCAGGGTAGTAATACACTGGCTACTCATGGATCCACTAACAATACTGATCAGTTCTGTTTTCCCAATAATCTTAGCAAACAGAGGGTTATTGAGCTCTACTGCTTTTGATTCTCCTTTGCCTAATATTCCATTGATCCATTTCTGCTTTTAAAACAATACCAGATGCTTTATTTTGCTTTATATTAATCAGTGGTACTATTTTATAATATAGATTGAGGTCTAGAAGTGCTATTGTCCCTTCTTCTTTATTTTCATCATTTCATTGGTAATCTAGACTTTTATTTTTCTAAAGGAATTTTGTTATTATTTTATCAAGGTCTAGAACATATCCCCTTGATAATGTCTGTTACAGAATTAAAAAACGTATTATTATTATTATTTTTTTTTTTTTGCTGAGGCAATTGGGGTTAAGTGACTTGTCCAGGGTCACACACCTAGGAAGTGTTAAAAATGTATTAGTTTTCATAGCATTGTCATTTTTATTATATTAGCACAGACATGAGCATATGAGCCTGAATATTTCTCCACATATTTAAATTGTTTATTTTTTAAGGAGTACTTTTTAATTGAATTTATATAAGTGTCTTTGGGTACATGTTTGTGTGTATGAGTGTGTCTTTAGTAGATTTATTACCATGTATTTTATGCATTTTGTGGATATTTGAAATGGGATTTACTTTACTATTATTGTTTTGGAGGGGTTATTATTATATAGAAATGCTATTGATTTTTGAAGATTTACCTTGTAGTCTGTAACTTTGTTGAAGGTACTAATTCTTGCAATTATTTTCATTAATTTCTTGAATTTTTCAAGTAAACTACTATATCATCAATAAATAGAGATGACTATCTTTTCTTTATCTGCCTTTAATTTCTTTTTCTTGTCTTTTTCATTTTTGCTAGCATTTCCAGAACTATTTCAAATATTACTAGGGAGAGTGAGCATTCTTGCTTCACTTTGTTTTTCTTGGAAAATGTCCTAGTATATCTCTAGTGCATATGATACTTTCTTTTGGTTTAAATTTGATTTTTTCATAATATTTTAAAAGGTCCTTCTGTGCCTACACTTTTTAGGATTTTAAACTCATTTTAAGGTAGCTTCCAAGAGCTCATCATGTTGGTGTTGGACTTAGTTTGGCTACCCAATTGGTTTTAGCTCTCCTGTAGCACAGAATGCCTGAATTCAAGCAATTTACCAGATTCAACTTCCCCAGCAACAGCAGAAACTACAGATGAGAGCTACAATATCTATCACATCTTGTTTACTTTGATTCCTTATACTAGCCTATTGGGATATTTTTAATCCTCATTTTGCCATCTATTGCACATTTCCCTTTTCCATTTCATTGTACCTTATTCTCATATCAATGCCAGTTTTTCTGTCAAGAGATGACTCCTCATCTTGATTATGCAGCTCATCATCCGTGATCTATGTCCTTCCTCATTTTGGTACCTTTCCCCCAACATTTACTACCAACTCTTCTCCCTGTGTCCATGTACTTCTTCTCTTCAAGGTGTCCATTGCCTCAAACAGTTCCAACTTTGTCTTTCCCAACCTCTCTAGGTAGGTAGGACAATTGGACTTTCAAGCATCTAATCCCTCAGACTCCAACCTTTTACCTTTCGCATCCTTCACAGAACATTTCTTTTCAGCCATAAAAATACTCACAGCAGAACTCCTTCTATCACTGAAAAAACAAGCCTTTTTCATACCTTCCTTCTGCTCCCAGCTCTTTTCAAATTTTTTTCATCCTCCTCACTGTCTTGTCAATTCTTGTCTTATTAAGACCACCAAGATCATTTCCCCTTCACTGCTAGTTCTCAACTAAATCTGGGCACATCACACAATCCTTTCCATATCCCTTGTTCCCTCCCCCTTTTCACATGCCTCCTACAAAGAGCTAAACCAAACCAGAACAAAACAAAACTTTGATTCACTTGTAGGCAGCATGTTGCCAGATTCAGTCCAAAATGTTTCTCTTCAGGAATACTCCACCAGATTTCTGCCTTTACTTCTGTCTCTTTGTATACATTTAAAAAGAAGTTTCTTACTAGTCTCTTGGCTGTCATTCTGTTGCTGTTACTGTCCTTGGCTGCTACATTTATTTGTTCCTCCTTGAATTTTTTGTTTTAGGTATTTGAAAAGGAATAATATTTTCAGTTCTGGTTTTCTTTCTAAAAATGTTTCAAATCCCTATTTATTATTGAATGTTGGGTTCTTGTCCCTCTTGACCACCTGTACCCCTTTTCTAGTTAGTATAATAAGGTTGTAAGTAACTGGTATAAAGTGATAATAGCAGGAAGTAAGGTTGCAAAGGGGAACCTAGAATTCATGTATAAACCACTGCAAAGATCAAAGGAGCATAATTTACAAATCACATAATTTATTAACCAAAAATCACTTCCTGGTAATATGTGCTATATCAGGGAAGCAATCTAGGCTTTGCTCTCAGGGATTTTTGGTTTTATAATATGCAAATCCTAGATGAGCTCCAGACATCCACAGTAAGATGAGTAGAACACCAAATGTTACTGATAACTTTGAGATGAGATAAATGTGTTGACTTTAAGATTTTACTGATAAGTTTCAGATGATCTATCCAAGTAAATGAACTATCTGAGGTCAGACAAGAATTAATCTGTTTGTCCCCCAAAACCTAAAAAAGTGAGACTTCAAACGTTTATACCCACTCCCTTACCCAGCATTCTTTCATCTCCATTGTATCCATGCTGCCAAGTTCTCCCAACTGGAATTCATGATTACATGAGAGATAATCTGTGTCTCTTCCTCCTCACTGTCCCATCTCCTGTCCCCACACTATCTGCCTCTGCATCCCATTTTACTGTTTGTATTTCCAGGGCCACTTGCCACAATACCCTCTGTGCCTTATTAAAGTGTGATTGTAGTTTCACCTCCCACTGTCATCATGGTCTTTGTCAGTGAGTATCCAAAGAACCATATGTGCCTGCCCCAATTGGTTGACTTTTTTATATACTTAAGTTTATATCCACAGGTTAGATAATCCTGGGCTTCATCCTTAGCTTCATTGGTCTTCAAAATACATCATACCATTTTTTTCTACATTTTCTGTTGGATACAGAATAATTGTATAAATTTCCTTTCCTTAGTATTTGAATGTCTTGAATTATTAAATTTAACCACTATGTATTTTGGAGTTTGCAGCCTTGTTGATGTTGGTTGGTTGATTGGTTTTTGTTTGTTTGTTTTTCTTGGAGGAGACCATGAATTCTTTTGACTGTCATTTCATCTTCTATGTTCAGAACTTCTGGGCAATTCCCTTCTATTAATATTCTGGTCTCAAGGTTTTCCATTTTGTCATGTTCTTCTGGGAAAGCTATGACATGATCCTTAGGTTGTATTTATACATTTTTATTTTCAAAATATCAGAATGTTTTGCCTACACAATGAGCATATTTATGTTATTGTTGTTTCTCTTCTAAATTGTCTTTCAATTCTGCATATTTGCTTTCCCAAATTTGCTTTCTGTTTCTTGGTGAGATTTGCCATTGCAGATTCCAATTTTTCTATTCTCTCCCCCCTCTTTTTTCTTTATTGCTGTTTAGCCATCTGATATTTGCACTCTCATTACTCTTCTGAATTGCTTAAGAACAGGGTGCTGTGGTTCCATGTTCTTTTCACACTCCACAGAGTCTTTTTCTTCATCAAACATTAGATCATTTTCCTTTGTTTTGCAATATTATTCATTTTCTTCTATTATTAATATTTTTCTTCTTGAATCATCTGTGTTCAAAGCCTTTGATTATTCTTTCTGAGATCTTTGGTAATTTCAATCTCCCTCACCCCCATTTCCTATATTAATCAGTTTCTGACTTGCTCTTTTTTGGTGGTGATATTCTTAGAGCTTGCTTCTCAATGTTCTCTCATAATGGGCAATTAATTCATGATTCATCAGCCAAGGTATCTGCTTCAAATAAATTTTGAGTAGATAGGACTGACCCACGGTGGGTGGTGAGCTCTTTCACTCAGGTTTGATAAAGTGCTGCAAGCCACCCGCTCCTGCCTATTCTCACAGCATCTTATCCTAAGGTCTTTTCTTGCTTTTTTCTGTTCCTTAATTCTCTGATTTGGTACTGGTGCTATGGGGTTGATGCTGTAGTATTGACTATCTCTTCTGGCTGGGAACAGGCTTCTACAACCTGGAGCAAGGCTCTTCATCACACCTGAAAGAAGGAGGGAGGCCTGGACTTTGGAAATGAATTTTGTTGCAAGTCCATGTATTGAGTCTGCTAGTGCAGCTTCTCTGCAGGTAGCATGGAAGGTTGAGGAAGAATACTTAGTGAGAATCTCAGTAGATATCAGTTTCATATTTTGGCTTTGTTTGTTATGTTTTTACCTTCTTCTGGATTCTGCTTATCCTAGACCACAAAGATAGATGACATTAGTTTATCTTTGGTGCATAATTTCTGTTTTGTGGAGTTTAGAATGGCTGTGGGGATTAATTGCTCACATGTAACTATCATCCCCTAATACATTCTAAATTTTCAAAGCTAATTAACTATGCAATCATACAGTCCATATCTCTCCATTTTTTAATAGGAATACAATGAAAAACTGTGTAGAATGACTATGCACATTTTTAAAAAAAAAATCAATGCAACAGTGATTCTCTTGTTTGGTATCATTTTAAAAGATAACAGGAAAGTATATTTGCATGAAAACGTTTTTGTAACTGCCTGAAATTCCACCTTTTAAGTCACTTGGATTGAATATTACCATTCTCCAAAATATTTCCTTAAAATATAAATACTCTTGGATTTTCATACCCAGTCAGACTTAGGCACATAACACTGATCCATAAGGCAAAACCTCCCCTCCAGAAATAATAGGAAGCAGGAAAGTATGCTTCAGGGAAGAGAAAAAAGATACTGAAAGAAATGGTGGGAGAGTAAAGACAAACTTCACTGACATCAACATTTTGTAGAGTGAATGCTGGTCTCATTTGACTGTGTGCAGTGCTCTTAGAAGCCGTTTTACACCTGCTATTTGAAGGCCCTAGGGGCTACTGAGTAGCCACCAGAGGTTGAATTCTGAAGGTAGAAGGAATAGTGTCATGGTGACACTGGGATGCATGGTCAGGAATGAATCTTTTGGGGACAGTCAGAATAAACCAAGCAGGACTGCAAATTGAACTCTGTACTCTTTTGGGAGATGTTCATTGGAAGTTAGTTTAGTCTCAGCAGCTCAAGATTTGGGGAAAAGGGCAATTTGGCTATGGTTTCTAATCATGAAGAGCTGCTGGAAAAATTTATAAGGTGGCTAAATTTGTCGTCCAGACTTCCTGTGTCCTCTTTCATCATCTACCTCATTCTTCTTGGTGTTCTGCTCCTTCTAGTCTCCTGTTCTTTGTCTTTCCCCTTCATATCTTCACTCTCAGAGAACTTTACCTGCTGAAAATTAATTTTGTAAACTAATACCACTAAGCAAATATTAGCTAATGTTAGGCATAAGGTGTGAGTCCTCCAAGAAGTATGTGTGTTCTAAATGACTGAAAATATCATAATATGTTCCTTTAAAAATAATAATACTTGGCGTTTGCAAAACATTCTAATATTTTATGTACATTTCATATGTTATTTCTTTGTTCTTCAGAACAACCCAGTGACTTAGGTACTATGTTTATTCCTATTTTACAGACAAGGAAACTGAGGGAAATATATTATCAAGGATCACATAGTAATTATCTAATTGACTTGAACTCAAATTTTAATAATTCCAAGTCCAGCACTCATGAGTGCCTGGGAATAGATGAGATTAATCAAGACAACAAGTTCATATCCTTCAAAAGATAGTTGTTTTTTGAGGGCAGATATCAATTATCATTGGTCATTCCTCTATTGCTGTCTGATTTTGTACAAATAGTGACCTATTCCTTTTTCTCCTCTGAGTTGAGTTGAGGCATTGATGATTAGGAACCCTTGCTTCATCTTAAAATTTGATTTTCCTATTCTGAAGATACCTTTGACAAGTATATTTCATTTGGTCTGCCCAAAATTAGACTGCAATATTTTTCCCTTGTAAAATAAAATGTTGTGACAGATAGCAAAAACACTAATACATAGGATTTTATAGTTGATAGAGTACACATTTAGTTATTTGGTCCCAAGAACAACCCCATAAAATACAGAGAATATTATCTCCATTTTAAAGATGAGAAAACTGAGAGTCAGAGAGGCTAAATGACTTGCTCTGTGTCTTACATGTACCAGGTACTATTTGTAGGATTCAAAACCTAGCCTTGTTTTATCTGAACCATCCATTGTTGGGAATCATTTTTCTTTTCTTGGATAGTGCTCCTAGTTTAAGAATTCACTAGCATCAGATTTCACATTCAATATTTGAGAAAATTTAAAGTTGACTTGTTCTCCCCAGCATTTAAGAATATAATAGCATGGCTTCCCTTCTATGAATGTATTATATTTCCCCAGAGTTGGCAGCAACTCTACTTAGTACTTGCCTATACCTTTAAAAATACCCATGAGTTACAAAGTTGCAAACAAACAAAATCAAAGTAGGTCAATATTCTCTTGTTGCCTCAATTTTTCATAAGTTCCCCTTAGTACCACCACTGATGCTGGGTCCCAGGACGAGTAGCATTTAAAACTGAACAATCAAGGAATTTAATTTTTTTGCTTTACCATATTGTAAATTGTAGTTATACTTTCTAAAAAGGGCCGCCTGTACACAAAGCATCGGCAGCATCATTGTTTATGAAATTATAATTGCCTCAGGTAGAAGCAAGTTACATAATTAGCACAACAAAGAAATAAAGCCTCACACATAACTGTACATCTGTTGCCACATGCAGAAAGGCTGCTGGATTTGCCAAAGTAATTTATCCACATAGAACACTCATCCAGACTGGCCAATACCTGGTACTGAACAAAGAGGAAATTTAAAGAAAGGCCCATCATTTATCATTACTGACAGCTCAGCCATACTGTGAATAGAGAGCACCCTTTTTTGGGGGAAAAAACTCTGAAGATTGGAAATGCTTGCTCAGCTCCAACCTTCTTCCTAACAACCAGCTCCCACTAGCACATCTCTCTGGCTCCTACTTAGCTACAGGCAAGGAAAGGAAGCTGTAACATGATCACCTGCTTTCTTTTGACAAAAGCTGAGAGGCCAAAACTGGTCCCTGGCTTTGGTGACTTGGAATGTAATGAGTTCTAAATTGACTTCTGAAAGAGAATACCAAAAGGTGCAAATCTTCTCTCTTCTCCAGATACTGAAGCTGGAATGGGAAAAGATATAGTACCCCAAACCCCTGTTAACTGTCCCAACAATCTGCAAGTCTTTAGTTTCTTGTCTGAAATGGGAATCAGTGAGGTATCTGCTATATCAGTCACCTGAGAAATCACAGGCTTTCTTACTCCCATCCCCTGATTTAAGTATAGGACCAGAGTCCAATAGAATAAAATCTTAGAAAAACACAGTCATGATCAGCTTGACCTGGCTTTTCTTCTAATGTGTGTTCCTCATCAACAAGATAGTTGTAAAGTTCTTAGTACACTGCCTAGAAGAAAGTAGGTGCTTAATAAATGCTTATGCCTTTCCTCTCTTCACCATTTTCTAAATATTTTTTTTTCAATTACATGTAAAATGTTCATTTTTCAAGCTCTGAGTTCTAAATTCTCTCCTTCTCTCCTCTTTAATTGAAAAGGTAAGCAATTTGCTATAGGTTATAGTGTACAGCAGCTCCAAACATATTTTCATAGTAGTCACATTGTGGAAACAAACACAGGACCCTATATCTTCCCATGTCCCCCCTAATTTTACAAAGTATGCTTTGATCTGCATTCAGACTTGATCAGTACTTTTTGTGATGATAGATGGCATTTTTCATTATAAATCCTTTGGGATTATCTTAAATCATCATATTACTGAGAATAAATAAGAAATTCAATACTGATCATCAAACAGTATTGCTTCTTCTGTTTACAGTGTTTTCTGTGTTCTAATCACTTCATTTTATGTCAATTCATGGAAATTTTCCCCAGGTTTTTCAGAAAGCATCTTGCTCATTGTTTCTTATACCACAATAGTATTCTATCACCATAATAAACCATATTTTTTCAGCCACTCCCCAATTGATGAGCCTCCTTTCTATTTCCAACTCTTGATTACCACAAAAAAGAGCTATTATAATTTCTTTTATGTAACATATAGGTTCTTTTCCTTTAAAAAATCTTTTTGGGATACAAACATAGAAGTGTTTTTTGCTGGGTCAAAAGGAATACACGGTTTTTTACTCTTGAGAGAACCTCATTCCAAGTTGCTCTCCAGAATAGTTGGATCAGTTCACAATCCACCATCAATGTAGGACTCAATTTTCTAACATCCCCTCCAACATTTGTCATTTTTTTTCTGTCATATTAACTAATTTGACAAGTGTGAGGTGGTACTTCAGAATTCTTTTTATCTATATTTTCTAATCAATAATGATTTAGAGAATATTTTTTAAAAATATGATTAAAAATTGATTTTTTGGTCCCAAAACTGCCTATTTTATCTCCTTTGACCATTTATCAATTGGGGAATGATTTGAATTCTTATAAATTTGATTCATACTATATATATATATATATATATATATATATATATATATATATATATATACTATATAGTTGAGAAATGAGATTTTTATCAAAGAAACTTAATGTAAACTCCCCTCCCCAGTTTTCTGTCTTCCTTCTAATCTTGATTTCATTAGTTTTAATTTAATCAAAATTATCCATTTATATCCTTTTAAAAAAGATTTCTTGTGGAGCAATACTTTTTTCCCTTCTCTATAGATATGACAGGTAAAATATTGCATGCTCATATACTTTGCTTATAGAATTATTATTTATGCCCAAATCATTTAACCATTTTATCTTATTAGTATGAGGTACTAGTCTATTCCTAGTTTCTACCAAACTGTTTTCTAGTTTTCCCAGCAGTTTTTGTCAAATTGTTAATTAGATCTTTCAGTTTATCAAACATTAGAATACTAAGGTCATATACTACTGAAGATTGTGTACATAATTTATTCCACCGATCCACCATATTATTTCTTAGTCAGTACCAGATTGTTTTTGGTGATTACCATTTTATAACATGGTTTGAAATATGGTACAATGGTTGTGAATGTAAGAGAATGAGTGGTGGATTTATATATATTTTTAAATGAACATCCAAACTTACACCTCAAATTAATGTGTTGTTCCCTTTAAAGTAGTCATCTTCAAGATTTTATTGCTTATTCAAATATGATGGCTCAAAATATTTTGGAGAATTTCCCTACTGGAATTATCTTCAAATTTTACAATGCTCTGTTTATGCTCAATGGTAGCATGCCTCCATCTTTAGAAATTAATTTTGATTTTTGGAATCAGCCCAAATGTCATTCTGAAATAAGACTGGTGAATGAGATGGTGACTAACATGGTACAATACTGTTTGGAAGGAGGAAGAAGAAATATTAGCATCAATAACACATTTTCTCACATAGCTTATAGTCTATCACTGACAGTAATTCCTAAAGAGAAAGATGTATTTGGATATATAATTCTGGATATTTATTCCAGTCAGGCAGTTACTAAACATCTTTGAAGCACTATTGCATGACATATACTGGGCTTAGTGCTGAGGATACAAAAAGAGTCAAAAGAGAGTCCACACTCTCTAGGAGTTCATAATTTAATTGGACAGATAAACAAGTATGTACAAACTTTGCTATATGTAAAATAAATAGGAAATAAGAGAAGGAAAATAGTAAAACTGAACATGAAATTAACAATTAAGAGAAGTGAAGAAAGATAATAAGTTGAGATGAAGAGGGAAAGTATTCTAGATATGGGAAACAGTCAGGTTAAATGCCCAGATATTGGAATCTTTACAAAGTGTTAAGCCATTAGAGTTGATAGATAATAATTATCTAATTTAGCATGGTTCAATATGATTGATTTGCTTTTTAGAAGGAGATATTTTGGGCCAGAACTTGAAACAAGGTACTAAGTACAACTGATAGAAATGATGTTTGTGTTCACACCTTTAGAGAGCTCATAAGTATCTAAGTAGTCAATGGAGTTCACACGTTTGGAAGATTTCAGGGATTAGTATGAGATATCCCAATTCACACCTCCCTTGAAGTTCTTAGGGCCAGAGAGCACTTTGGAAAATAACCCAGAATCCCTCTCTCTCAAGAAGGAGGACTTAACCTTTGGGAGATCATATATATACAGGAAGCTCTTAGAGCTTGAAGGAGTTACTTGGGAACATTCCCAGGGGTTGGAGAGGAGCACTCTGGGAGGAAGCCCAGAAGCCCTATCTTTGAGGCAAGAGAGATTCATTGCATCTTCCAACTTGGTGCTGGCTGGAGGCTGAAGAAAGCAGAGGCAGAAGCCAAGGACAAAGTTGCAAGAGCTCTTGGAACCAAGCAGAGAGATAGGCCTGAGCTAACCGGGCTATTTTGAAGGACACAATAAAAGATCTGAACTTTTATCAGCTGGCTGCAATTTTGGAGTAACTATTTACTTGTAACTGAAACTAAGGCTGCCTCCAGAAAACCTCCCCAAGGAACCTGCTCTCCCCCAGAGAGAACTATTATATTTAAAGAAGAAAAAACACCAACCATCTTCTATTATTTTAAAGAACAAGAACTTCACACCCAGAGATAAGTTTTCTTATTCACTGAACAGCAAGTTCATTATCAATAAAGAATATATGTTCTAGAGCAAGGTGAAGGAAGACTGGAAAGGTAGCAGAGGGATAGTTTACTTGTTGTACAACAAACTGAGCATTTTACTTTTAATTCTAAAGGTGATATGGAGTCACTGAAGTTTATTGAGTAGGAGATGTGAGATACTCGGACCTGTACTTTAGGGAAATTATTTTGGTAGCTATGGATAGATCAGAGTTTGAAGAGACTTGAAGCAGGCAAACCTAACAGCAAACTATACAGATTATTCATTAAGTGATAAGGCCCTATAACAGAGTAGTAGCAGTGTAAGAAGAAACAAGTGAGTATATTTAGGAAATATTAGAGTTGAAATCAAAAAGTCTTGATAACAGATGGGATATGGGCAAAGAGGAAGATATATTGAAAAGGAGAATAGGGAATGATGTGATCCTGAGGGACTGAGAGGATGTTGTTTCTCTTATAGTAAAATGGACATTTGGAGAGAAGAGTGGATCTACAATAAAAGATAAGTTAGGTTTTGGGCATACTGAGTTTAACATATTTACTGAACATCCAATTCAAAATGTCTGAAAGTAATTGGAGATGTGAAATTGGAGGTTAGTTGAGACGTTAGAGAAGAATAGACAAATTGAAGAATCATTAGCATAGAAATAGTAATTAATTCAATGAGAACTCATTAGGTCACCCAGTGAAATAGAGAAAGAAGAAAAGAGAGTCCATGATAGAATCCTGTGTATTACTTATGATTAAGGATGTAGTCTGAATTATAATCCAGTAAAAGAGATTCAGGAGTACTCAACTAAGCAAAAGAATCAAGATTGAGTGGTATTCTGAACACAGAGAAAGGAGAGAGTATCAAGGAGGAGAGGGGGATCAATAGTGGCAAAGGCTACAGAAAAGTCAAGGTGAATGATGATTGGGAAAAGACCATTTGTCAATTAGATTACTGGTAATGTTGGAGAGAACAGTTTTAGTAAAATGAAAAGATTAGAAGCAAGATTGGAAGGGGGTTAAGAAGAGAGTTTGAGAAGAAAAAGTGGAAACCTTTATATTGTAGATGTCCTTTTTAAGGACTTTAGCCACATTTTGTTTGGACTTGAGGTTTTATTTACATAGGCAGGGGTGTTCTGGAGTCTTTTTAAAGGTTTGCAGAAAGAGCTAATTGCTAAATTTTTAGAGCGAACATTTATATTGTAGAAGTGACAATGCTATTCATTAGCGCTTGGTCTATTGCTTTGATGATTGTTTAACCTTAAGAAAATAATGGAGCTGCACATCAATTGGAGAATGGTTGAACAAAGTGTAGTATATAATTGTGATGGAACACTATTGTGCTATGAGAAATGAGGACAGGATGATTTCAGAAAAATCTGGAAATACTTACATGAACTGATGCAAAGGAAATGAAAACATTGTAGATTGCAACAATATCTTACAGTGAAGAACTGTGAATGACTTAGCTATTCTTAGCAATACAATGATCCAAGACAATCCCAAAGGTCTTATAATGAAACATGCTATCCACCTCTCAAGAAAGACTTGATACTGTCTGAATATACAGTGAAGCATGCTATTTTCACTTCTTTTTTTGCTGTTATTCAAATCTTCTTATATAAAATGAATAATATGGCAATGTTTAATATGATTGCTCACCTATAACCTATATTGGAGTGCTTAGCCTCTCAGGGAGGGATAAAATTTGAAATTCAAAAACTTTGCAAAACATGTTTTAAATTGTTTTAATGCATAATTGGGGAAAATAAAATATTTAAAGAAGAAAAACAAGCAATGGAAAAAACAACTTAAAAGTGTGTCTATGTGTGTACACATGCACATACATATTTGAAGAGTAAGTGTTAAACATTTACCAACACATAAACTCCCAATAAGACTGTTACCAGTACAGATTAGCAACTGTGAAAGTCTCCATAGTCATGGCAAAGTTAAGTGATTTGTCAAAAGACACAAAGCTAGTATGTATCAGGTGGGCTTAGGAATTAAACTCAAGTCTTCTTGACTCCTAGGCTGACTTTCTTTAATCACGTCCTATTTATTTTTCTGATATTTTAAAGTACTTTACAGCTTGAAAAATATTTTACAGATATTATCACAACACAAAAACATTTTAAGTCTACTATTATATATATATATATATATAAAGGTATTTCCACATATATATATATAAAGGTATTTCCACATATATATGTATATGTATATATATACATATGTATATGTGTATATATATTTGTATATGTATATGTATATATATATATATATATATATATATATATAACCCTCTAGTTGCTTAAAGAAACCCAGGTAAGAGATACACACACACACACACACACACACACACACATCTTACCTGAGTTTCTTTAGGCATCTAGAGGGCCCTAGAGAAGAGGTGGCCAGTGTTAACCTCTCATAATGACAGCCTTCTACTTTCATATAATATGAATTAATCAGAAACCTTTGGGGCAGTATCTAGATGATGCTGTTTCGAATTGTCCTCTGTAGCCTAAGCATTATAAGCCAGTTCCATTTTGAAGTTAGCTGCATTACATAGACACAGAATTGGATACATAGTTAATGAAGCACAAGCAAATTTATAGGAATCCACTTGACCTGCAAGAGATCAACTTGACTATATGATTAAAGGCTTAGTCTTTTCTAGTCTGGCTTTGATTTCATTTTCAGAACTAAATCTCCAAAGCTGATAAATCCTGACATTTCACAGTCTAGCATAAGGAAAGGTAAACTCTAGTTTCTATTATAGTAAGAGAAGATATATTCCGGCCCCTCCCCGCACCCCTAACTAGATGAGTAAATTTTCTTCTCTAGTTTTTGGTTTTCTTCAGTGCAAAAGAAGAAAGTTGTGCTCACTGATTTCTAAAGTTTCCTTCCAGACATAACATTCTGTAATCCTCTATCACCATGGGTATGCTTACCAATGAGACACCAAATACTTATCCTCTTCTTTGATAAATATGGTAGAATTAAAAGGTGCATATCTAAGCTGACTATGATTTTGGCTTTTTTTAAAATCATGATTGTTTTTTGCATTTCTTTTTATAATATGGGTATACTAGTTTGCTTTAGAAAGACATGAAATAACTCATATTTACATGTTTAAATACATGTGATATCACTCATGCAGATTATAATTCATCTATACCTACCTTTCGGTGGAATTCTTGTCAACTTGTCCCAGAAATTTGCCATATATTGGGCACTTTTATTAACATCACCTTACATTTCAAGGAATTCTTTCACTTGTGAAATAAAGGATTGGCCATCCATTATTCCTTGTTCTCACTATTTGGACATGCTATCTTCTTTCTTACTCATATATATGCTTTTTTAAAAAAACATTTAATTCAATGATAACCTTTACTTCTCCTTCACAATTCCTTGTTTATGATGTGTTACAATGTATACACATCCACTGTGAACCTTGTTATTGCCTTGTGAGTGACATGCCTTTTCTGTTATATACACATACATACATGTAAATATTTACATATTTTATATTTAAGGTACTTCAAACTTTTAAAAAACATAGCTTTTTATTTCCAAAATATATGCAAAGATACTTTTAAACATTCACTCTTGCAAAAAATTTGTATTTCAGATTTTTCTTCCTTCCCCTCACCCTCTTCCCCTAGATAGCAAGAAATCCCATATATGTTAAACGCGCAATTCTTCTACACATATTTCTACAATTATCATGCTGTACAAGAAAAATCAGGTCAAAAAAGATTTTAAAATGAGAAAAAATAATCAAACAACAACAAAATAGAGGAAAAAACTACGTTGTGATACATATTTAGTCCTGACAGTCCTCTCTCTGGGTGCAGTTGGCTCTCTCCATCACAAGTCTATTCAAATTTGCCTGAATCACATCATTGAAAAGAGTCATTTCCATCAGAGCTTATCATCTGTAGCTGTGTACAATATTCTCTTGGTTCTGCTCATTTCGTTTTGCATCAGTTCATGTAAGTCTCCCCAGATCTTTCTGAAATCATCTTGCTGATCATTTCTTATAGAATAATAATATTCCATTACATTCATATACCATAACTTATTCAGCCATTCTCCCACTGATGGGCATATTTACTCAATTTCCAATTCCTTGCCACTACAAAAAGAGCTGCTGCAAACCTTTTTGCACATGTGGATCCTTTCCACTTTTTAATGATCTCTTTGGGATATAGGCCCTGTTGAAATACTGCAGGATTAAAGAGTATGCATACTTTGATAACCCTTTGGGCATATTTCTGAATTGCTCTCTAGAATGGTTAGATCAGTTTACAAATCCACCAGCATTGGATTAGTGTGTCCCAGTTTTTCCATGTCCCCTCTAACATTTATCTTTATCTTTTTCTGTCATTTTAGCCAATGTAAGAAATATATAGTGATACCTCAGAGTTGTCTTAATTTGCATTTTTCTGATCAATAGTGATTTAGAGGATTTTTTTTCATATGACTAAAAAGGTTTAATTTCTTCATCTGAAAATTATCTGTTCTTGTCCTTTGATCATTTATCAATTGGAGAATAATATGTATTCTTATAAATTTGAGTCAATTATATATTTTAGAAATGAGACCTTTATTAATCCTTTGGATGTAAACATTTTCCCCAGTTTTCTGCTTCCCTTCTAATCTTGTCTGCATTGGTTTTGCTTGTACAAAAACTTTTTAATTCAACATAATCAAAATTACCCATTTTACATTTTATACTGTACTCCAGTTCTTCTTTGGCCATAAATTCCTTCCTTCTCCACAGATCTGAGAGGTAGACTAGCTTTTGTTCTCCTAATTTGCTTATATCATAATTCTTTATGTCTAAATTATTAACCCATTTTGCATGTCTACATATTTTAAAAATTATATTTATGTATACAAGGATATAGATTTAAAATACCATGTATGAATTTGCATGTATATAGTCCAGATTCTCTAGTAATCCTCCTAGATAAATTAAAACATTGAAAGTTACAAATATTTGTGTTCATATCACATTTTTGCCCCTGTATAACCCATTCTTTTACTACTGTTTTAAGAAATAAGTCATCAGTGTAGGTAAAAGTAGAGAGGAAATGTTGTTCTTGATTGTTAGTGCAATGGTCAGTACATGTCAAGCTGAAAACCTTGTCATAGCCATTACATGAGTCATTACATGAGACAAGCCTTATGCAGGCATTCAATAAATTACTTTATTCTCCTCTATTTGGGGATCCCTTAGCTGAGTGTTATTGATAATAAGAATTTCATGAGGATTTATTTTTAGTTTGTGCAGAACAATCCACAGATCAGACCAGTAGGTAACTCAAACACAGCTAAAGCAATACTGAATTTAGATATTTGACTTGAATCTTATTTAGTCCCAGAAAATGCAGGGAATGCAAGAGAAATGATTGGTTTTGTTTTCTAAGACTGCAGTTACCCATCATAAAGTTGGACCACAGCAGTGATCTTATCCAGTTTTGGCAGAATTTGAACAGACCAGATGTCCATATAGCACTGGGTTATTTAATGTATCTGTGAGCAGTTTACAAAATGGGAATGCCTCTATTTTTGCATATACCAAATGGGCAAATGCCAAGTGCTTTCACCATTAACATGGAAGCATACATGGGTACCAAGTGTACATAAAGAATGTTTTCAATTCTATCAAGTACAAATCATCCCATTCTGCATTGCATTTCATATCCACTTAATCCTATTTCCACATTCCAAAACCAAGCTTGTTTACTGTGTTAAATCATCCCACCAAAGTGCTCTGAGGCAGGCAGCGACTATTGTCTGCTTCCTAGGAACAGCAGTTTCAATATCTTCCAGTCCCCAGTATATTCTGGCAGAGCAATAGATACCACAAAACAGGTTGCCAAATTACTGTCCTTATCCATAAAACACACACACACACACACACAAACACACACACACACACACACACACACACACACACACCTCATATCTAAATATTCTGCTCAGTTCTGGAAAACATAATTTAGAAAGGATATGGGTAAACTGGAAAGGGGGCAACATGGATGGTGAATGACTTTGAGTTTATACAATATAAAGAGTAGCTGAAAAAAATTGTGATGTTAGCCTAGAGAAGAAGAGGAAGATGTGTGAGAGAGCAATATGGGAGTAGGAGTAGGGTAGGATAGGCATGTAATAGCAATCGTCATAGATTTGAAGGGCTTTGTGATGTGAAACATTTACTAAATTAGATCTATTTGACCAGAGAAGAAAGAATAAGGAAGTAAGGGAAAGTTAAAAAGTTAATTGAAGCATGGTAGTAGGAAAAATATTCTAAGTATATATGTAGACATGCAACATGGGTTAATAATTTAGACAAAAATTCTATCAAATATAATAGAATATTATTATCCAGTAAAAATTATGGGTATGAGGAATTCAGAGAAAATTGATATGAACTGATACAGATTGAAATACACAAAATGCAATGGACTTACATGGGTGGTAGTGGTCCCCCTCATTAAAGGTACTTAAGAAAAGGATGGATGACAATTCACGAAGTTCACTTTCAGTTATGAAATTATGTTATTTGGTGAAATTAGAGAAAATCATTAATTTTAATGAGATCATCATAGACTTCAAAAGTAAATAATTCATTCTACTTAGGAAAAATAGACATTTATTATCCTAAAAAAAATCTCAGTGCTATTACATATTTTGCAATCCTGGTTCAAAGAAGAAGTTTTTAAAACAGCATATACATTCCCATTACAAAACTCACCTTGTATTTTTTGACATATCATATTGAACCACAAATTGAATACAAGTTTCATCATTATACTATTAAATATTGTTCCAAGATCAATCAGCCATCAACTATCTACTTTGAAAGTTCTCATAAAAAGACCCATACATAAATAAAATGGTTTAATAGATCAAATACAATAGACTTTACTTCCATCATAATATACACACAAGTATGCAATATTCTTTAAAGAAGTCAGATGGAAAGAAAGCATAGAAAATAACTAATTCAAGCATTCATTTCAGTGGCTGAGAAGTATAAACACAATCAGTGCCATTTTCAGCCATTAAGAGAATGGCTGAAAAAATGCTATAAAATATAATAGAATATTATTATCCAGTAAAAATTATGGATATGAGTAATTCAGAGAAAATGGATATGAACTGATATAGATTGAAATACACAAAGCAAACATAACATGTAGTCAGTATGGCTACAACAATCCAAGTGGGGGGGAGAGAAATGTCAAATTCTGAATAATGCAAAAACCTGTGAAAGTCCTCAAGATTTTTTTAAATGCATATTTTCTCCCTTATGGAAGAAACTTGCATTTTCTGGATAATTTCTGGCACTATTTAGAAAAGAATATTATATATTTTGTCCAATAAAGTTTCTATATCACTTGTTTTTATTTAATTGACTTTCTTTTCATAAGAAAGAATTCAGTTTAGAGACTGAGAATAACTATGACATAATCAATCAATAAAATATTTTAGAAAAGAACTGGTGTGTTATATATTGGGACTAATCTTCCTAGTCATATCCATCTTCTTAGGGATTCTAAAGTACATCATGGATTTCAAATTTCCTTTGTGCAGTACCACAAAGAATATCAATATATTTGATTCTATTCTCCTGATATAATAGTCAATATCCATCTTTTTGTTGTGAGACATACAAGATAGACTCATCTTTCTCATCTCCAAAAACTCTTCACAATCTATAAAATAGTCGCTTATTTCAAGATCTTTCTCAAGTCATCATCCTTAATTAAATTTTCTTCATCTAGCACATACAATATGGAGCTCTTGGAATACCTTTTGTGAGAGTACTCAAAAGTTCCTCTTAGGAAAGATATAGTTTTTTGTTACTGTTATTGTTTGTTTTTCTAGGAGGCTTGTAGAATATTTGAAATTCTTTTTTTCATTATGTCTAGTCTGTCCTTGCTTCCTGCTACTGACTCTGGCATCTACTACTTACTGCTGAACCATGGATGTTGTTTTAATGCCAATGAGAATTCCAAATTCTAGAATCCTCCACAGTTCACAAGGTTATCCTCTTCCAGTGAAGGTGAATGATAAAGAAGCTTTCTCCTACCACTCTACACATCTCTTTCCTCAACCAAGAGATTTTTTTTTCAGAATTTATTCTTCTTCAAAAATAAAGTTGGGGGCAAAGCCAAGATGGCAGAGAGGACACACTTTTCATTCTGACCTTCTCCTACTATGCTCACCCTAATTACAAAATTCAACCTCTGAATTAGCTTTGGATGGGCAGAATCCACAAATATTGGGAGTGCAACAAATTACCAGCAGAAGATAATTTCAAAGATTTCAAATTGACTATATCAATAACAAAATTATTATATGATTATCTCAATAGATGCAGAAAAAAACATTTGATAAAATCCAAGACCCAATACTATTAAAAACACTAGAGAGTATAGAAATAAATGGACTTTTCCTTAAAATAATCAGTAGCATCTATTTGAAATCATCAGGAATGAAACAAGGTTGCCCACTATCATCATTACTATTCAATATTGCATTAGAAATGCTAGTTTTGGCAATAAGAGATTAAAAAAAGATTAAAGGAATTGGAGTAGGTAATGAGGAAACCAAATTACCACTCTTTGCAGATGATATGATGATATACTTAGAGAAATCCAGAGAATCAACTAAAAAGCTATTAGAAATAAACCACAACTTTAGCAAAGTTGTAGGATAAAAAATAAATCCACATAAATCACCAGCATTTTTATACATCATTAACAAAATCCAACATCAAGAGATACAAAAAGAAATTCCATTTAAAATAACTATTGATAGTATAAAATATTTGGGAATATAACTACCAAGGGTAAGTCAGGAACTGTATCAACAATACTACAAAACACTTTCCACACAAATAAAGTTGGATAAAAGCAATTGGAAAGGTATCAAGTACTCTTGGATAGGTTGAGAGAATATAATAAAGATGACAATACTACCTAAACTAATCTATTTATTTAATGCTATTCCAATCAAACTCCCAAGAAACTATTTTATTGACCTAGGAAAAAATAACAACAAAATTCATTTAGAAGAACAAAAGGTCAAGAATTTCAACGGAACTAATGGAAAAAAATATCAAATGGACATGGCTTAGCTATACCAGATATAAAACTATATTATAAAGCAGCAGCCATCAAAATTGTTTGGTACTAAGAAAAAGAGCAGTTGATCAGTAGAACAGTTTAGGTTCACAAGACAAAATAGTCAATAATTATAGCAATCCAGTGTTTGACAAAACCAAAGATCCCAGGTTTTGGGATAAGAATTCACTATTTGACAAAAATTGCTGGGAAAATAGGAAACTAGTATGACAGAAATGAGGCAATGACACATAATTAACACCATATACTGAGATAAGGTCAAAATAGGTTCATGATCTAGCCATAAAGAATATTATAAATGAATTAGAGGAACATAGGATGGTTTACCAGGAGACCTGTGGAAGAGGAAGGGATTTGTGATCAAAGAAGAACTAGAGATCATTACTGATCACAAAATAGATAATTTTGATTATATTAAGTTAAAAAGTTTTTGTACAAACAAAACTAATGAAGACAACTTTAGAAGGAAAGCAACAAACTGAGAAAACATTTTTACATTCAAAGATTCTGATAAAGGTCTTATTTCCAAAATATAGAGAATTGACTCAAATGAATAAGAAATCAAGCCATTCTCCAATTGATAAATGGTTAGGGGATATGACTAGACAATTTTCAGATGAAGAGGTCACATGAAAAGGTGCTCTAAATCACTATTGATCACAGAAATTCAAATTAAGACAACTCTGAGATACCACTATATACCTCTCAAATTGGCTAAGATGATAGGAAAAGATAATGGCAGATGTTGGAGAGTACAAAGGAAAACTGGAACACTGAGACACTGGTGGAACTGTGAACGAATTGAACCATTCTGGAGAGCAATTTGGAACTATGCTCAAAAAGTTATCAAACTGTGCATAGCCTTTCACCCAACAGTGTTACTACTGGCTTATATTCCAAAGAGGAAAAGAGACCCACATGTGCAAAAAATGTTTGTGGCAGCCCTTTTTGTAATGGCTAGAAACTGGAAATTTAATGGATGTCCACCAATTGGAGAATGGTTGGGTAAATTGTGGTATATGAATGTTATGGAATATTATTGTTCTGTAAGAAATGACCAGCAGGATGAATACAGAGAGGCTTGGAGAGACTTACATGAACTGATGCTAAGTGAAATGAGCAGAACCAGGAGATCATTATATACCTCAACAATGATACTGTATGAAGATGTATTCTGATGGAAGTGGATTTCTTTGACAAAGAGAAGATCTAACACAGTTTCAATTGATCAATGATGGACAGAAGCAGCTACACCCAAAGAAAGAACACTGGGAAATGAATGTAAACTGTTTGCATTTATGTTTTTCTTCCTGAATTATTTCTACCTTCTGAATCCAATTCTCCCTGTGCAACAAGAGAACTGTTCAATTCTGCACACATATATTGTATCTTGAATATACTGCAACATATTTGACATCTATAGGACTGCTTGCCATCTAGAGGAGGGGGTGGAGGGAGAGAGGGGAAAAATCGGAACAGAAGTGAGTGCAAAGGATAATGTTGTAAAAAATTACCCTGGCATGGGTTCTGTCAATAAAAAGTTATTATAATAAAAAATAAAAATAAAAAGCTTAAAAAAAGAGAAAGAAATGACCAATCGGATGATTTCAGAGAAGCCTAGAGAGAGTTACATGAATTGATGCTTAGTGAAATGAGCAGAACCAAAAGATCATTAATACATGGCAAAAACAAGACGATACAACGATCATTTATGATGAATGTGGTTTTCTTTAACAATGAGATGATTCAAACCAGTTGCAATTGTTCAGTAATGAAGAGAGTCATCTACATTCAGAGAGAGGACTATGGGAAATGAGTGTGGACCACAACATAGCTTTTTCACTCTTTCTGTTATTGTTTGCTTGCATTTTTGTTTTCCTTCTCAGCATTTTTTCTTTCTTTATAGATCTGATTTTTCTTGTGCAGCATTTTTATAAATGTGTATACATATATTGGATTTAACATATATTATAACATATTTAACATGTATCGGACTACCTGCCATCTAGGGGAGGGGGTGGAGGGAAAGGAAGGGAAAATTTGGAACAAAAGGTTTTGCAAGTGTCATTGTTGAAAAATTACCCATGCATATATTTTGTAAATAAAAAGCTATAATAATAATAAAGTCAACCTAGCTGGACTATTTACTCCTTTGTGTTATCAGATACTCCAATCTTTGAATACAAATTGAGCTGATAGTTTTAGTCTGGTTGCATAAATTTCCTTAAGGCATCTGAATATATATCCTCTTAGCATCATCTAATGAGTTTTTTCTTATTTTAATAATGGCCAAGGACTTTTCACACCTAACCCATGATTCATTGATTGATTCAAAGGAGATTCTCTCACCTGAGTACAGTAGTTATTTTTAAGTGTGCCAAGATAACTGATTAATTGATTAGACTACCAGACCACGCCATTGCCTTGTCTTCTGATTTTTATTGATTTCTCTCATTTCTGGCCTCCAACAGCAGAACTGCTACAATAATTATATTCTGTGCTACTGCATACTTCAGCTTCATGTGGGCCATCTCCTCAAAAGTCCTTTAGGTCCTTTTAGATAAGGTTATATTTTATACCTTTGCATCGTATAATGTGCTAAGAATATTAATAGACATATGGTGATTACTTAGTAAATAGTTTTATTTGATTAAGTAAATGTTACTTGCAGAAGTATATATACTTGTTTTATCATAAAAACAATTTAGTTACCTTTCTTTTACCAGAAAAATGAAGAGAAAATGATTTTTTCTATAGTTTTGAGAATATATTCATTAAAAATATTTTCAAGGGTGGAGCCAAAATAGCTGAGAGTAGAAAAGTCTTTGAGACCTTCCTGATTTCTCTCAGAATCAACACCAGATCATGCCTCTGAATGGGTTTTTGAGTGATAGAACTCACAATTTAGAGTGTAACAAATTTCCAATAGGAGATATTTAAGAAGAACTTCAGAAAAGGTTCATCTTTATTGGAGAGGTGGCCCAGCATGGATGCAGTACAGGGAGGCCTAGGTTGAAGAGGCCTCTGCATGTTGGGGGAATCTACTGGGAGATTCTAAGGCAAAAATGCAGCTGTGTTGGCTACCCCATCCTAGTTCAGAAATCTGTGGATCAGAAGACTTGCTGTAAGACCTCCAATGCAACTAGAGAAGGCAAATAATGAGTCCCTGAACCCCAGCATAACAAACAAAACTTGACCATGCCCACCCAGCATAGCAAAGAAGTAAGCAGCATAGGTCCCACGACAGTGTGAAGCCACTATAACCTATAGAGGAAGCTTTAAGTAATCCCCCCTTTGCCCTAAGAGCAGACTTCAATCGTTAAAAATGAGCAAAAAAGCAAAACACACTCTAACCATAAATAGTCTTATAAAGTGAGGAAAGAACAGACCTCATATCCTAAGGATATTAAAGGCAAAACATTTCCAGATGAAGTCTCAAAGGGTGCTATGAGTTGCTCTCCACCTCAAAAGACTCTTTTGGAAGAATTTTAAAAATGATCTTAAAAGAGAGTTAAAAGAAAAATGAAGAAAGGAAATGAGAACTTTGGAAAAGAAAACACAGAAATTATCTGAAGAAAATTACTCCTTAAAAATTAGATTTGGTGAAATGGAAAAAAAAATAACTCCTTAAAAATAGATTTGGCAAATGGAAAATGAAAGCAACTCCTTGGAAAACAGAATTGGTAAAATGGAAACAGGGAACAATTCCCTAAAAATAGAATTAGTGAAATGGGGAAAAAAATTCAATGAAGAAAACAATTCATTTAAAAAGAGATAAAGAAGCTAACTGAAGAAAATAATTCCTTCAAAATTAGAATCAGACAAATGGCAGTCTAAGTGTCAATATGGCATCAAGAATCAGTCAAATAAAACAAAACAAAACAAAAAAAGAAAGTGAAAAAAATAGAAGAAATTGTAAAATACCTCATAAAAAACTGAACTGGAAGTAGATGCAGGAGAAACAATCTAAAAATTAATGGATGACCTAAAAACCACAATGAAAAAAAAGAACCTAGACAACATTTTTGAAGAAATCTTCCAAAAAATCTGACCTGATGTCCTAGAACCAGATGGTAAAAAAAAAAAAAAAAAGTCATTGAAATCATCCACTGATCACCTCCTGAAAGAGCTCCCAAAATGAAAACTCCAAGGAATATTGTAGCTAAATTCAAGAATTATCAAATCAAGAAGAAAATATTGCAAGCAGCCAGAAAGAAACAATTCAAGAACTGAAGGTCCTGTAATAATCATATTTTAGTGAGTAAAGGAACTTGGACTGCAGTCAAGAATCATTTATCCAGCAAAATTAAACATCATCTTTCAGGGGAAAAGATAGACATTCAACAAAATAGATTAATTTAATTTATTTTTAATGAAAAGAACAGAACTGAGCAGAAAATTTGATCTTCAAACAAAGAACTCAAGAGAAGCATAAAAAAGTAAAAAGGAAGAAAAAAAACCTAAGTTTTTTTAAAGGTTAAAATGTTCACATTCTTATATGGGAATTTTTTAACTCTTCAGAAATGTACCTTTGTTAGAGGTCTACTTAAAGGGTGTAGGTAAAATTTGGCTTTATTGTGATGTTATAAAAAAGAAATTGGGGTAAAAAAAGGAATTGTACAGAAGAAAGAGGAAAGGGGAGGTAAAATGAAGTAAATTACATCTCATGAAGGGGCAAAAAAGACTACTACAATTGAGGAGGAAAAGAGAGGAGCATGACCATTTTGTGAACTTTAATCTCATTGGATTCCACTCAAAGAAAGAATATCAGACATGTAGTTTCATAGAGAAACTTGTCTCACCCTATAGGGAAGTAGAAAGGGAAAAGGGAAAGGAAAAGAGGGAAGGGCTGAAAAAGGTGAGGCCAGACTGAGGTGGTGGTCAGGAGCAAAACACTGGGGAAGAGGGAAAGGGGGAAAGGAAAGAATAAATTATAACTTGGTGAAAATAAGATGACAGGAAATACAGAGTTAGTAATTTTAACTGTAATGTAAATGAGATGAACTCTCTAACAAAATGAAAGCAGATAATAGACTGGATTAAAAGCCAGAATCGTACAATATCTTGTTTACAAGAAACACATTTAAAGCAGAGTGTACAGATTAAAGACAAAAGGGTAGAGCAGAATCTATTATACTACAGCTAAAGTTAAAAAAAAAAAAAAAAAGGAGAGGTAGGGATCCTGATCTCAGATCAAGTAAAAGCAAAAATAGATCTAATTAAAAGAGATAAGGAAGGAAAGGAAACTACATTTTGCTAAAGAGTACCATAAATAATGAAATAATATAAATACTAAACATATATGCACCAAGTGGTATAGCATCCAGATATTTAGCGGAGAAGTTGAGATCTACAAGAAGAAGAAATAGACAGTAAAACAATACAAGTGGAGGATTTCATCCTTGCTCTTTCAGAACTAAATAAATTAAAGCACACAACAAATAAAAAAGAAGTTTAATAGGTAAATGGAATTTTTAAAAAGTCAGGTATGATAGAACTTTGCAGAAAATTGAATGAGGACAGAAAGACATATACTTTTTTCTTGATAGAAAGAGTCCTATGAAATTCCTTGTATGACACAGATATGGTGCTGATACCTAAAGCAGGTGGGATCAAAACAGAGAAAGAAAATTATAAGCCAATTTCTCTAATGAATATTAATGTAAAATTTTTAAATAAAATATTATCAAAGAGATTATAGCAAGTTATCACTATGATAATACACCATGACCAACAAGGATTTACACTAGGAATGCAGGACTGGTTCAATATTAGAAAAACTGTTAGCATAATTGACTGACTATAACAATAACAAAACTAACAGAAATCATATGATTATTTCAATAGATACCAAAAAAAAAAAATTTGACAAAACCAACACCCATTCCTATTAAAAACACTAGAGAGCATAGGAATAAATGGGGTTTTCCTTAAAATGATCAGTAGCATCCGTTTAAAATGATTAGGAAGCATTATATGTAATGGAGATAAACTAGAAGGATTCCCAGTAAGATCAGGGTAGAACAGGGTGGCCCATTATCACCATTACTATTCAATATTGTATTAGAAATGTTAACTTTGGCAATAAGAGAAGAAAAAGAAATTAAATGAATTAGAGTAGGTAATGAGGAAACCAAATGATCATTCTATACAGATGATATGATGGTATACTTAGAAATCCTAGAGAATCAACTAAAAAAAAACTGCTAGAAACAATGAACAACTTTAATAAACTTACAAGATATAAAACAAACTCACATAAATCATTGACATTTTATACATTACCAACAAAGTCTGGCAGCAAGAGATAGAAAGAGAAATCCCATTTAAAATAACTGTAGATAATATGAAATATTTGGGAGTCTACCTGCCAAGACAAAGTCAGGAACTATATCAACACAATTACAAAATATTTTCCACACAAATAAAGTTAGATTTAAACAATTGAAAGAACATCAAATGCTCATAGGTAAGCTGAACTAATATCATAAAAATGATAATTCTATATAAATTAACCTATTTATTCACTGCCATACTAATTAAACTGCCAATAAATTACTTTACAGATCTAGAAAAAATAATAACAAACTCCATCAGGAAGAACAAAAGGTCAAGAATTTTAAGGAAATGAGTGAAAAAATGCAAATGAAGGTGGCTTACATGTAAAGCAGCAGTCATCAAAACCATTTGGTACTGAATGAAAAACCGAGTAGTGAATCAGTGGAATAGGTTAGGTTCACAAGACACAATAGTCAATTACTATAGTAATAAAGTATTTGATAAACCCAAAGACTCCATTCTCTGGGACAAGAATTCACTATTGGACAAAAACTATTGGGAAAATTGAAAACTAGTATGGCAGAAACTAGTCTCTAACCCACATCTAATATAGTATACAACAATAAGATTGAAATAGGCTAATGATTTAAACATAAAGGTTGATACAATAAGCAAATTAGAAAAACAAAGGATAGTGTACTTCTCAGGTCTGTGGAGAAGGAAGGAATTTATGGCCAAAGACAGCTAGAGTATATTATGAAATACAAAAACATTAATTCTGATTATATTGAGTCAAAAAGATTTTGTGCAAACATAATCAATGCAGACAAGATTAGAAGGGAAGCAGAAAACTGGAAAAAATATTTTACATCCTAGTGTTCTGATAAAGATCTCATTTCTAAAATATATAAAGAATTGACTCATGTTTATAAGAATATAAAGCATTCTCCAATTGATAAAATGGTCAAAGGATATGAACAGACAATTTTCAAATGAAAAAATTAAAACCATTTCTAGTCATATGAAAAAATGCTCTAAATCACTCCTGATCAGAGAAATATAAGTTAAGACAAGCCTGAGGTAGCACTATACACCTCTCAAATTGGCTAAGATGACAAGAAAAGATAATGATAAGTGTTGGAGGAGATGTGGATAAACTGGGACACTAATACATTGTTAGTGGAGTTAATGGAGTTAGTTGAGTTCTGGAGAACAATACAAACTATGCTCAAAGAATTTTCAAACTGTGCATATCTTTTGATCCAGCAGTGTCTCTATTGGGCCTGTATCCCAAAAAGATCATAAAAATGGAGAAAGGATCCACATGTGCAAAAATGTTTCTAGCAGCCCTTTTTAGTAGTGTCAAAGACCTGGAAACTAAGAGGATGCCCATCAGTTGGGGAATGGCTGAATAAGTTATGATATGTGAATGTTATAGAATATTATTTTTCTATAAGAAATGATCAAGAGGATGAGTGAATTGAGTAGAACCAAGAGAACATTGTACATGGCAACACATGATCAATTCTAAAAGACTTGGCTCTTTTCAACACTGAAATGATTCAAGCTAATTACAATAGACTTGTGATGGAGAGAACCAGTTGCATCCAGAAAGAGGATATGGGGGACTGAATGTGGATCACAACATAATATTTTCATTTTGTTGTTGTTGTTTGTTTTCATTTTGTTTCATTTCTCATTTTTTTCCTTTTTGATCAGACTTTTCTTGTGTAGCATGGTAATTGTGGAAATATGTATAGAAGAATTGCATGTTTTGATATATTAGATTACTTGCTGTCTAGGGGAGGAGGTGAGGGAGAAAAAGTTTGGAACATAAGATTCTGCAAGGTTGAATGTTGAATATTACAAGCTATTATAAAAAAAATAAAATACAATAATAAAAAAATACTTTCAGTTTAAGCAAATGAGAAAAACTGGAATATAGAATTAAATTATAAGGTTAAAGGAAATTTCTATAAACTATTAGGGAAATCCTAATGTCATAATTATTTATTGTTTGTTTATTTCCTTCTGGCTACTTGCATATTCCCCTCAATTCTCAAGAGATCTGAGTCTCAGAAAATAAGTTACTGATAACCTATGTAGTCAGAATGACAAAGCAATCTTTATTATTATTATCACAGAATCTTCTTAATCTCAAATTAGCTTTTCCCTCAAATATTGGATCTCAAATTATAACCGAAAATCTCATCTAGTTTAGAGATTGTGTTCAGCATGGCATAATTTTACCTTTAGATTTTGGGGAGGTAATGATCATGTTCAGAGATCTGTGAATAAGAAGATAAGTTTTTCTGGATTTTCTTACACATTCTCAGATTCTCTCTCTCTCTCTCTCTCTCTCTCTCTCTCTCTCTCTCTTTCTCTCTCTTTCTCTCTCTCTTTTTTTCTCTCTCTCACTCTTTTTCTCTCCAGATCACTGGCCTATGCTTACATCACTCTCTTGTTTTTTGCTCAATGATGCTGTTCAAGTTATCCCTTTTTTCTTTTTCATTCTTTACATTTGGTGTTTAGAGCTGGCAGGCTACATGACCTTAAGTCATCCCAAACAAGTCTTCTGACAGTTACAAATCTGTAATTGAATTCTATATTTTTGGCAAAAATATATGTCTCTGTCTTTAGAGCTATTGTTTAGTGTTATATTTTCAACTTTAAATATAAATGAATATGTTTGTGGCCTCTGTGTACTTAACAATGCTTTGGATCAGGCAGGGGGAAAACCCCATTCATTAGTAGATATTCTTTGTAGATTTCTTGTCCTAGGAGTCTTATGCATGAAGTTCCCAACATGAAAACATTAACTAGAACTGGAGACCTAAGCTTCTAGCAACTCCATTTTAAAAGAAAAGGGGAACTACATAGACAAGGCTTGAGATTGTGGAGGGAATGCAAAAAACATGAAGAGACATGGTAGTAAGAGAGAAAAGTACAGATTTCTCCTTTGGTTTCTAAGAAGTCAAAAGTATTCTTTACATTTTAATACCAAAAGTCAACAACATTCCCTAGATGTGCAATGCTTCAAGAAGTCAATGTTATTTAGGTTGTGGTATCAGAATTGAGTGGGAAGTGATCAAGCAGAGCAGCCATTAAATGCTGAGAAAGCTTGCTGACTAATTAAATTTCATGTATTTACCCTGCTATCCTTTTTTAATTAATTCTCTTCTTGTTTAAAATTCATGTGTAAGTGGTATAATCTGGCCCTAGAAATGAACTAGAATGGGGGCTCAAACTGTGATTTCAATAGATACTGACCCAAAACAGTACAACCTGAAAATTACCAGGTGGTCACAGAAGTGTGAGGATCTGAAGAAAGTCACAAAGGGGTTTATTTTTGATTGATAGACTTGTTTGTACTGGGGAAGAAATGTCCACAAAGTTAATAAGACTTGTTTCTTTTGAGTAAGATTATGATTCCCATATTAATATTTAGTGCTCAGTTGGTCAAATATAAAATATCTTAGGAGTAGTGGAAAGAGGAGTCAAAGTGAACCCCAAATCCCTTCCCCCTGTAATATCTACAATACAATAATTCTGCATAGAATATTTTAATGAATACCCATCCTGGGAGAAGTTCAATTTCTATATCTTTGAAAGGATTTTCAACTTATGCTCTAAGCTGCAAATGTGATGTGAGAACATGGTTTAAAAAAATAAAATAAAATGGACCAAAAGAGGAGATACATTAAGGTTTTTTGGTTGTTGCTTCCCTTCCTCATTCCCTCGGCCCCAGGTTTTGTCTTTAGTCTTAATGCCAATTTCACATGAGAAGGTTGTTTTATTTTATTTTAAATACCATACAATGTCAGATTTTGACAGCCCACGTCTGTATAAATGTGATGCCCAAGAATGGAGTCGGGGGAGAAAGGGGTGGGAAGCAAAGGCTCTTCCTGTGCCTTATGTGGAGAGGTGTGCAAAGCAGATGATTAGCCTGAGATTTTTAAACTTTCATAGGTAGGAGACGGCCTCTACTAATGAGAGTTTTAGGGAATTTCTCAAATCTAAAGTGAAGGGTGTCAAGAGTAGAACATGACCTTGGGGCTTTCCTGTACATGTTAACTAATATTACAAAGAGCTCTCAGAAAACCCTCTGAAGTCAACTTCTGCCAGAGGATAGAGAGGAGAACAGGTGAGGCTCTGGGGATTGGAAATGGAGAACTAATGATTATTACTATAAATAGAAACATACTGCAGATTGGGATAGAATATTCTGAGTATTCAGCTATGAAGAGGTTACTGGGATCTCAAATTCTGAAACTGGGCCAATGGTCTGTGAGTAAGGATTGTTTTTTTAATTTTGAGGCAGCAGAGGAACTGAAAAATACCATTCCATAGCCAGTTTTTTTTTGTTTTGTTTTGTTTTGTTTTGTTTTGTTTTTTCAGTGTATGGTCTTGAAATGGCTACCATCTTATAGGACAAACAAAACCTGCAATTTGTCCTGATGTTCTTTCCCAGTTCAGATTTGTAACCTGTCAAACCTGGAAAGGAGTAATTACCTAAATTTCACATGTGAGACTAAATGTCCTAAGAGAAGGAAAGGTTATATAGCAAAAAAAAAAAAAAAAAAGATGAGGTGGGATAAGCATATATATATTTCTTTCTAAATGCCAGGCACTGTGCTAAGTACTTATTGGTTTATTTTTTTCTACAAATTATCTCATTTGATCCTCATAAGCTTGTGAGATAGTTACTATTATTGCCCCCAGTTTACAGTTTGGGAACTGAGGCAGAGGTTAAGCAAATTGATGATATAGAAGCAGGCCCTAGGGGAGAATTTAGGGTTCACAGTCCAATGGAATAAAAAGGTCATCACTTTAGAACTGGTGTGAATCTTGGACACTGTCTAGGTCTCACTGAGGCCCATAGAAATTAACAGACTTGCCTAAAGTCACAGATGAGTGTGGAAGTGGAGTTAGTACTTCAACCCAATCCTGTTTCATAGTCAATCTCTGCATTCTTTATATTGTATGTCTTGATGAATTTTTTGTCTGATGTGGAATTGTATTACTCTGTTGTCTCCTAATAAAACATAATCTCATGGAACTTTCATTCAATGTCCAATTGTTAAGGATTTATCCTCTTCAAGACCATGTCTATCTTGTCTCTAGAGAGTCCTGCTGTACTGCTAATTTCTTTTGCAGTTACTTCATATTTGGGCCAATGCTTACTATGGGATAGAGGAAGGAATAGGAAAAGGACAGAAAAACATAAACCTAGCCCTGGGACTGATTTATCACATGACTTTGAGCTAGTCAATAAGCCTCTTTAAAGAGTTTTCTTATCTGCAAAAGGGGAATGATAACAATTTCTCCACCTATTTACTACCAGCTACCATTTCTTTTGTTTTAATTTTAACAACAGAAAAGAAACATAAGATTATAGCTTTAGAAATGAAAAGATCCTCACAGGTCATACACTCAGTTGGAAAAATCTCTTAGAGGTCATCATCCTTCCTTTTATATATGAGATAAAAGAGGCACAGAAACTAAGTGTATAGAGTAGTATTCAAACCCAGATCCTCTCATTCCAAATGTAGCATCCTTCCCACTAAATCATATTGCCTCCCCAACTAGTCTAATTATTTAAGAGCAGAACTAAGATGGGAATCCATGTCCTCTGATTATAAATCCAAAACTCTTTCTACTTTAGACTAAGATTTCGGAGCGATCTAACCATTTGGATGACTTTAAACAGGTCATTGGTAATTGGCTTTTTTTTCCTATCTAGCATTATAATCTCAGAGCCATTTATTTCTGGCAAAGATAGCCTCTGCAATAAAACCCAACAATGACTAGCTATGCATCTCCTCCCCACAATCTCTTCATCCTCTTTCCCTTGCCAAACAACTCTATGAAAATAGACTCTAACCCAGTCTTCCGATTCATTAAACACGAGTAATTTTTTTTCATAATGATAAAATTTCATAAGTATAAACTGCTGTATTCTACTTTCCTGGAGAAGAGAAAGAGGAGGAGATGTAGAAGCAGCTACATTGTGATGATGGTGATATAGTAGCTTTCAGTGCTGTTTCCATCATTCATATCAAGGCCTGATAGTTTGATTCAATATGCAAGACTGCCATATTAACTCTTTAGGCATTTTTACCATAAGTATGGAACTCAATAATACATTTTTTTTGTGGCTGAAAAAGTATTTCAGAAGTTCAAGATTATCTCTTGAAGGAGTCACTTATGTCATTGCTGCTTAATTCCATATGTTAACAGTATTTAGACATTTCTACACATGGCTGAAAGAGCTACATAGAATGAATAGTTCTAACTATTATAAAGGCTTTCAATCATATTTTCTGTTATCTGGCATGGCTGAGGAATTGTGGTTAATTGAATGTTCTGAGTAAGAGAGTTCGAGTTACCGTTTATTCCCAGCAATATTTAAGGAGTACTCGCTCTGCCAGAGCTCTGTGTAGTTCATATATATATTCTTATGCAATATTATATATATTCTTATACAATATATATATATGTATATATTTATATACATATATATACAAGCATGTGTACACATACACACATGTATAACTCAATTAAGCAATATACACTTGCGAATTATGTTGATATACACATGTGTTGCTTATGTATAACATGACTAATATCTATGTATGTTTATATATATATATATATACATATATATATATAAGTTTTAAAAGACTTTTAAAGGAATTAAGTAAAGCCCAAACTACTTCTTCTTCTGCTGCTGCTGCTGCTGCTGCTTCTGAGGCAGTTGGGGTTCAGTTACTTGCCCAGGGTCATACAGCTAGGAAGTGTTAAGTGTCTGAGGCCAGACTGAACTCAGCTTCTCCTGACTTCAGGGCTGGTGCTAAAATCCAAACTTCTTAAGAGAGGGACTCCCCTCCCTCCTCTTTATCACTATATTCTTCATGAAGTAGCACTTGCTTTGTCCATAGCACATATTAAATGTTTATTGAATAGAATTAGACTATAATGACATAAATATATCCATGGGTGGGGGTGGGGGGACTGTGTGTATATGTACACTCATAGAATCTGAAAGTCAGAAGGAACTTCCATAGCTATTTATTCCAACATTTCTGAAAGAAATCCCCACAATAGTATATTTAGAAAATTGATAGATCAATCCCTTCTTAAAGATCTCCATCACCAGGGGGCCTAGCACCTCTTGAGAGAGCCCATTTCACTTTGAGTTTTAATTGTTAGGAAGTTTTCTCTCATATTAAGCCTAAATTTTCATCTTTGTACCTTTAACCCACTGCTTCTGGTTCAACTCTTTGGGACCAAACTAAACATGTCTCATTCCTTCTCCACAAGATAACTATTCAAATATTTACCAGAAACAAAAGCATAATCCTTCAGCCCATCCTGTGATGATTTCTCTGGACTAAATATACCCACTTCTCCATCTGTTCCTCATATGAGATGGACTTAAGGTCTTTTATAATATTGGCTATGTTTCTCTGTACACTTTATAACTTCTAAATATCAATCTTAAATCATAATTCCCAGAACTGAAAATTAATATCCAAAATGAGATCTGACAGAGCAAAAAATATTTAACAATAATGCATATGTCTATTGCACTTTAAAGTCCCCAAAAGATTTCCTCCTCCTCCTCCAAAAATAAAAATAATAAACAGTCACATAAAGTAGATAGTACCAGTAAGTAGTACACAAAGATGGGTGATGGAGTGTCACATGAGAGAAACAGAGTAGACAAATTTAGATGGACTTGAGAATACAGGAAGAAGAATGATTCATAATGAGGCTAGAAAGATAGGTTATGATGTACTTTGAAAGCTAAACAGAGAAGTTTATATTTGATCTCAGATGCAATAGGGAACCACTGGAGTTTACTTAGCAGAGAAATGAGTAAGGTCGGGTCAGGACTGTGCTTAAGGATAATTACTTCAGCATTTCTTAAAATTTGAGGAAAGAAATCAGTTTGGAGAGCACTGCAACAGAGACGATGAGGATAACTTTAGAATGCTATTTCAGTTGAATAATGAGGTCAGAATTAGATTGCAAAGGTTTGTGTGGGGAGGGAGAGGTGAGGAAGTATATGCAATAATTGTAGATATTTTTTTTCTAGGGTTTTGGCTGAGAAAGAGAGGAAAGATATAGGCAAAGAGCTTGTGACATTAAGTTTTTATTTGTTTTGTAGGATAGAAACAATTTGATCATATTTGAATGCAGTGTTCAAGAAAATGATCATCTTATTGGGTACATATATTTTGCACAAAATATACACAAATTAATGAATACATGAATTAATTGATAAATGAAAAATCATTTAAGTGTTTAGTATGGGTCAAAAGCGTTAAGTGCTATACATACAAATACAAAAGCAAAAATAATATTTGTACTCAAAGACCTTAAATTTTAATAGAATATGATGATCCTGTTGATATTGTACTCATTTGTGTGAGTATATTATTGACATTGTTCTAGTTACAGGGACAGAAGAGAGGGCCAAAGGACATAGATCTTCACACCTCTTATAGGAACAAAGATAAAGTTGGTAATCATGATTCTGTAAGTTAAGGGGAAAGAGAACCATGCAGAGGCAAAGAGTTTGGATAAAATGTTAATAAGGTGAAGGGCTAGGGCTTGCTTGAAATAATATACTGTGCCATAGTCACCAATCTTGAGATTAGGACCTAAAGACAGAATTCTAGAGATAAAAGGGTTAACATCCATAGGATATAGTTTCTGATACAGGCAGTAAAGCAGTTGCCAGGGCTGGAAATAAGGAGCAGATTAGAGAGTAGGAAATGATCTCAGTAGAATAAGAAAGTGATTGAGATGTCTAGGAAGTAGTCTTAGAGAATATTTCTGACTGGGGGAAATTGGGGATCAAAGAAGGCTAACGGGAGAGGAGGATATTTGAATTGGACCTTTTCAGAACTAGTTGGATTTCAACTGGCAGAGAAACAGATGAAATGCATTCTAGGCATGAAGAAAAATAGATTAGCCAGATTCCTTGATTCCATTCATTTAAGCAAATATTTATTGAGTTCCAACTATGTTCAAGGCACTGAATAAACAGAATACCTCATCCCACTAAACATGTTGGGCATTGATGAAAATAATGTCTGGGAATCCAATATTGCTACTCTCCTAAGTTTATTTTGCCATCCCTTTAACAACACTGGCATAACCTATTCAGTGTTACCTTTGCGCAAAAATTGACTATATATCTTCTTCCTTGGACTAAGAAGTAGGTTCTTTTAGCATAACTTGATTTCTGCATTGCCCTTCCAGTGGCATGAGAAACTTAGATAAGGACAGTATAGAATATCTCAGATAGCAGCTACTGGGATTACATGTACACATTATGGGTTATTATGTTATTTGAATTGTAGGGAGTGATTCAAGTGAATATTGGTATTTGTACAATCTTATTTCCTTTGTATATAGTGATTCTAGTTAATGGGGGCATTTGTGCAATCTTCCTATTTTCCATGGCTTCCCAAGAGAAGAGCAGTAGTGAATCCAATAAAGCAGGCAATAACCCCATATTAATAATGTATGCAGCACTATATATGTCTATTTATAAGGTACAGAATTGGACTCCAAATGCATTCCTTCTTTCCCTCCTCAGATGAATGTAAATGGCCCAAACAATGTTATATGTGATTTCTCTTGCAAACTGACAACGTTTTAGTAACACATCCGACACTGAGCACCTTTAAGTGGTGCTTTTTCGTTCCCAGGACATTCAGAAGTGAGCTCATGAGTCGCATACACAATTGTCACTTCTAACTGTAGTTATTATTTATCCTGCAAACAAGGAGATGAAGAAAAGTAAGAAATGGGCTATCTTCTCCATTATCTTGCATAGCCTTCTCTTGGAAATGTTTTCCATTACTGAAATCAGTTCAGGTCAGACAGGATGATGGGATGAAAGGGAAACTGGACGAGGACATGGGGGATAGTTCTGTTGCTAAGATTCTGCCCATTTCACAGAATCCAGGTCACATAATTTGGGAAGTAGAAGGAACTTAGGCAACCATCTAGACCAACCCAAACTTAAGAAATGAATTTTCGTTATATGTAGCCATTATTGTTACACTTTTGCTTCTCCAAAAACAAGAAATCCACAATCATTCAAGATAACCCATGCCATTTTTAGATAGCTCATAGTATTATAATATATTTCATGCCATTAAAGCTAAGTTTGTCACTTAGTCATTTTATACTTGGCTCCTCATCTGCCCTTTGGGGCCAAACAAAACAAATCTAATCCCCACTTCTCATTGTGTTCTAGGTCAAATCATTTGTCAATCCCATAATCAGTAAATTCCAGGAGCTTCCTATTTTCTCTGTACAGAATCCTCTATTTCTCAGACCTTTTGATTACCCATCCTACCCCTCCCTATCATTTTTTCAGTTTTCTTACACCTTTCTCTCTGTCACATACTCTGATCCAGTGACCCTGACCTTCTTGCTATTTTATGAACAATATCATCCATCTCTCAGCTCCAGGCATTTTCTATATCAGTCTCTCATGCCTAAAATAATGGGTCTAGAAGCCTACTGGTTTCTTTGGCCTCTTTCAAGTCCTTAGAACTAAAATCTCATTTTTTACAGGAAACATTTCTCAATCCCTCTTAATTCTAGTACCTTCATTCTTTAATTTGTTAATTTTTTCCTATTTATTCTACATTTTTTAATGCTTTCTTTTTGCTTATTGTCTTCCCATTAGATTGGGAGCTCCTGGGTAGCAGGGACTGTCTTTGTGTATTGCCAACAATTAGCACAATATCTAGAATACAGTAGGCATTAATAAATGCTCATTGAATGACTGATGAGTGCAGAGCATGGGGTAGGAGAGAAGGAAGTAGGGTTCATTTTACTAGAGGAATTGTTCTCAACATCAATATTTGCAGAAAACATTAAGGAGAGTTTCTCTTCTAGAGGACATCATACTAAGTCCATGCAGTTTGGTCAGTGACACCTTAGAAAAGGTATTCTATTTTCAGTAATCTCTAACATAAAAGCAATCTTTATTCCATTAAAGTTTGGATTTTCACTATTGACCAGAGAAATGCATATTAAGACAACTCTGAGGTATCACCTCATACCTCTCAGATTTGCTAAGATGACAGGAAAAGATAATGATAAATGTTGAAGGGGATATGGGAAAACTGGGACACTGATGCATTGTCGGTGAAGTTGTGAACTGATCCAACCATTCTGGAGAGCAATTTGGAACTATACCAAAGGGCTATCAAACTATGTATACTCTTTGATCCAGCAATGTTTCTACTAGGTCTGTATCCCAAAGAGATCATAAAAATGGGAAAGGGATCCACATGTGCAAAAATGTTTGTGGCAGCTCTTTTTGTAATGACAAGAAATGGGAAACTGAGTGAATGCCCATCAATTGGAGAATGGCTGAATAAATTATGGTATATGAATGTAATGGAATATTATTGTTTTGTAAGAAACAACCATCAGAATGATTTCACAGAGGCCTGGAGAGACTTACATAAACATATGCTAAATAAAGTGAGTAGAATCATGAGAACATTGTACACAATAATAACAAAATTATGTGATGATCAATTCTGATGGACTTGACTTTTTTCAACAATGAAGTGATTCAGGCCACTTCCAATAGACTTATGAGCCATCAGCATCCAGAAAGAGGACTGGGAGGACTGAATGTAGATCACAACCTAATATTTTTATGGTTTTTTTTTTTGTTACTGTTTACTTGCATTTTTTTTCTTTCTCCTTTTTGATCTGATTTTTCTTATGTAGTATGATAATTTTAGAACCAGGTATAGAAGAACTGCATGTTTAACATATACTGGATTGCTTGCTGTTTAGGAGGGAGGATGGGGGAAGAAGGAGAAAAATTTGGAACATAAGGTTTCACAAGGATGAATGTTGAAAACTATCTTTGCATATATTTTGAAAATAAAAAGCTTTTTTTTTAAAAAAAAAAAAAAGAAAATATTTAAAAACTAAAATAAAAAGCTATTTTTTAAAAAAAAGTTTGGATTTTTCCATATTGTAATTGGGAATGGCCTAATATTTTACATGGACACACATACCAACACATACAGAATCACAGAGATACACACAAAATGATCATTCACTACAAAAGAGACTGCAGTCAGCAGTCTGTGTTGTGGATTTAAAGGGATTCATTGAAGGTTTCCTTAACAATGCTCCTCAGCACCACCTCCCCAAATAAAGAAATTTAGCTGATTGCTGAGACCTAAAATTCCAGGATTAGGCTCATAGTTGGAAAGGATTTTAGAGATAATCAACCAGTTTCCTCATTTTACATATGAGGAAACTCAGCCACAGAGCTGTAAAATGACTTGTCTTGGGTCGCATAATTAATAAACATCAGAAGTAAGATTTGAACCCAGACCTTACACATTGTAAGTCCATTGCCCTAACTAATTATGAATTAACCTTTCAGTTTAAGAGTTTTAGTTGGAGTCACATTTTGATCCCTATTAACATACAAATCCCCCTGGGGAGAGTTAAACCAAAAATTAAATAGCATAAGGATAATATTATAGATCTGGAACTTAAAAGGACTTGAGTCCATTTTATAGGTGAAAAAAAATGAGGCTGAAGCAAGTTTAGAGACTTTACCAACATTACAATGATTGAAATCTTGAACCTAGGATCTCCGGCACCAAATAACACCCCAGTCATGTTACAAATACTGCCCCAAATTAGGTCTTGTGTCTGTAAGGTCAGTGATCTCTTCCCTCCTCCAGCTGCCTCTCACACACTTGGCACAGCATCCTGATTTGGTTCCACCTTAGGCAGCTTTATTTGAGGTGGCTTAATGTCACTGATACTCTTGTTCTGAGCCACAGTTAGGATGCCTATTCTGCTCTGAAGTATTATCATCTCTGTATAGGGAGGTTAAACACAGGAGTTATTTTCCCGTCATATCAAAAGGCTTCTTTTGCGACCTGTCAGCTCAACTGAACACATCATTTCCCCACCACGGAAGCCAATTTGGCTCATACAGATAAAGCTGGTGTATCTCCCCCTGATCCATGCCCCACCTCAGCACAGCTCTGATAGCCTATAGGACCACCTCCCCCTTGATTCCTTGCTGCCTGACTGACTTATGTTAAAAGACAGGGCTTACTGTTTTCTGGGCTATTGTTCAAACTGAGAATTATTTAAAATATGACGGTGCCCAGTTCCTCAAGCTCCCACTGCATGATAATACTGCTTTTACATCAGGAAGCTCCTCACAAATTAGGAACATTCTCTTGCTCATAGTCACTAGGCTCAGTATTCTGAATTTGAAAAAGAATGGGATATATTACCTACATCATAAACTGTCAGTAAATGAGCCTGGGACTAGATGAGAGTTAGAAGGATGTTTATTTAGGGTATTTTCCGTTCTTGTTCTCTCTCTCTCTCTCTCTCTCTCTCTCTCTCTCTCTCTCTCTCTCTCTCTCTCTCTCTTTCTCTCCTTTACAGAATTAAAAGGAGAATTATATTTCCTTTTAGGGGAAATTGTTTTTAGACCCACTAAGTGGCTTGTACATCACAGGTGCTTGATAAATATTGACAAACTGACTTAATGGGATTAAGTGAACATACACAAAATGAATCAATACAAAGTGAACATGTCTTGTGTTTTCTTGCCATTGTTCTCCTTTCCCTCTCCCTGACTTGAAAGGCTTAGGCTTTCCCTGTCTTCTTTGCCTATGGTGATCTATATTTCTGTGCCAGAACTCTCTCCCCTAAAGTTCTATAGAGCCTACTGTCTGGACTACTCATGTACCACTCCTCATATAAAGTGGAACCTATCTTATATAACTAGATTGTAATCTATTTAAGAATAATAACTGCACCTAGGCTTGGTGCATGTTGCTCACTGCTGAGAAGGTTGAGATTGATGGATCCCTTGATCTTAGAAATTCTTGGCTACAATAAGCCTAAAGCTAATCAACTACTTATACTATAGGTATCATCAATACAGTACTTTCTAGAGCTAGGGGCTATCTGTTTTCCTATGGAGGAATGAATCAGACAATGTTAGCAGAGCAGATGAAAATTTCTGTGGAGTAGATCAGTAGAATCAGGCTCATGGATGGCCAATATACTTCTACCAGGGAAAGTTTCTCTGCTTCTCAAAGAGACATAGAAACACACACACACACACACACACACACACACACCCCACACACACACATACACACACACACACACACACAGTGACAGAGAGAGACACATAGAGAAAGGCACAAAGACATACACCCCACACACACACACATACACACACACACACACACACAGTGACAGAGAGAGACACATAGAGAAAGGCACAAAGACACAGAGAGAAAGAGATAGAAGGAGAAACAGAGACAAAGACAGAGCAGCGAGACAAAGGCAGAGACAGAGAAGGAGAGAGACAAAGAGACAGAGACAGAGAGACATAGAAAGACAGAAACAGAGTCAGAGACAGAGGATAACAATTCTATTTAGTTTATCCTTGTTTTCTATTATCTTCAACCCCCAGGGAGATAGTCAAATTTCTCATGGTACTTAAAACAGTGCCTGCAAATAGAAGAGATGCTTATTAATTAGTTTATTGTAGTTTACTAACTTGTTGATGTCTTTATTCTATACAAAGGATTCATGCTTTCAACAAGTCTTTATTAAGTGCCTATTATATTCCAGGCTCTGTGTTATGTGTTAGAGAAACAAAGATGAAAATAAAACTGTCCTTGTAAGAAGCTTACATTTATTGGTGAGGAGGGATAGAATGGAAAAAATACACATGCATGCAGAGGAATAAATACAATACAAAAATAGATATACAATCCTTTTAAGTGGTGAAATACTAGTTTTAGAGCTGAAAAAGATCTTAGAGACCAAGCATTTTATAGGTGAAGTAAATGAGGTTTTGGGCATGGGACTTGCTTAAGATCAGAGAGAGTAAGTTTCTAAGGTGGAATTTGAACTCAGATTTTGCTGTATGATTTCATATAGGAAGTGGCTTTCAAACTGAATTTTAAAGGGATCTAGGGATGCCATGAAGGAATGACGTAGTGAGGAAGGAGGGCTTTTCAGGCATTAATGATACCTTGTGGGGGAAAAAAGAGATGGACAATGGAATGCTATAATACCAGGAACAGCAAAGTGCCCATTGTATTAAAAGTTTATGTTCATGAAAGAGATTAATATGGAATCAATGTGAAAAGGTAAGGTCATAGATCATAGAGCTAGAGTTGGGAGGGACCTTAAAGAGCATCTAGTACAACGTCCTTATTTTACATATAAAGAAACTGAGGTAGATAAAGGAAAAAGAAACATTTGTTTCCTTGGGGGAGGGAAAAAAAGGACCCAGGCTTTAGCAATATCAATTTGGCTCAAAAAAAAAAAAAAAAACTTCTAAAAATAAATAGCTGATATTTTAGCATTTGCAAAGTATTTTACATAAATATTACTTAAGATGACAAAGATGATCACCCTGTGGAATAAGCACTTTAGGTGTTACTGCTTTTATATTAAAGATAAGGAAACTGACATTTAGTGAGATTAAGTGATTTGACCATAGTCACACAAGCATTATGTTTCACAACTAGAATTTGAACTCACTTCTTTCCTGATTCTAACTTCACTTTTTGCTCCCATTAAGTATATTACTTCACATAGCCCCAATGTCTGATTGGAAGGAGAATTTGAGTTCCCTCAGCTATAATTCAGGAAAGGCTGTGAATGTCCAGTGCAAAACAATTGAATTCAATACTTATGGAGAGCCACCACATTTAAGGTACATTCATTCATTAAATAAATCCCTCGGCATCACAGAGAGTCATTGTCACCTGCCACCAAGACAGATATCAGTTTGTGGAAGAGAGTAGGACTGAGAGGACTTTTGGGGATGGCTATCATATAGCAACTTTATATTTTAAATATCCCAAATTATCAAATCTATAATACTGTGTCAAAGGGTCTAAAGATCTTTATCAGCAGCCAAAAGTGCATTAAAAAGGTAATTCTTGGAAAAAAACCGATACTCTTCCCCCTCCCCAAAAGCCCAACAAACAAAACCCCAAGGCAATGATGGTATCAACACTTTGAGTTTCTATCTTTCAAATATTAAAGGTGAGAGGGAACACACATGACAATGATTATCGCTTATGTTTTTCAATGTGCCCTTAGGTAAGCCTCTGGGCCCATGAGCCCAGAGCAAAGAACAACATTTAAGTACTTATTACCTAGTTCTGAAATGGCCCATCCTCCCCTATCATAAGGCTAATGCCTGACTAAACAGATGGGTCTAGCAAACTACACAATATGTCACACAGGCTGAGCAAAATCACTGTGAGCTTCCTTTATTGCTTAGACACCCAATAGATTCTTTTTGTCAGCACTCAAAAGATCTATGAATTTGTGACTCAATTTATAATTTAAAAAAAAGTCACTTTTCCTTCACTAGAACTTAACCTGTCTCAGAGCCACCTGGATTATAATTATAAGTGACTTTATTCACCTTGGCCACTGTGAGCTAAGTACATAGTGTTGGTAAGGCTGAGGGTGCCTTTACATCTCTCTTGCTCTTGCCAGCCCTATCTTCTAATCATAGACTCCCCCATCTCTCTGAATATTAGTTGCGGGCTGTAAATCTTGGACAAAACAGTGAGAGAAGTGATAGTGAGACTTAAAGATATCAGAATATTTAGGGCTGGTCTTGCAGAAAATTGTGGAGCTGGAGAAGTTGGTCTTTGACACTCATGCTTGCTTTCTGTCAGTGCTTTTCATTCCTTGTTCTCCCCTTAGTGACATCCCACTCCTATAATTCTTCGACCTTTGGTTCTCAGGTAGCATGCTCATAATGATCTGAAACTCATCTATACCATAGTATGATAATGCATTAATCTTTTTATTATTAAAGCTTTTCATTTTCAAAACATATGCATAGATAATTTTCAATATTAACCCTTGAAAAACTTTTTTTCCCAAATTTTTCCCTCCATTTTCCCTCCCCTCTCTCGTAGACCGCAAGTGATATAATATATGTTAAACATGTACTATTCTTCTATACATTTTCCACAATTATCATAATGCATTAATCTTTAAGCAGGAGTAAAAGGAATTTGTAGGAGCATTGAACTAGAGCTAAAAGGGGCCTCAGAACCTATGTAAAATATCCCATTTTATAATTCTGTATCTAAGGCTTAGAGAGTTTAAGTGACTTGCCCATAGTCATATAGCTAGGAAGTATAAGGAACATTATTTGAACCCAAACCTTCTGAATTCTAAGTCTAGATCTCTGTTCAGTCCTCTCAGAGGAGTCTAATCTAAAGGAATTAATCTATAATAGTGGAATTTCTGGCACTATGGCACCTGGGTGGGAAGTGATCTCTGGGAAAAGGTCTTTTCCTGGTGATCTTAATCATTTAGATTTATAGCCTACTACTTTCAAGGTCCACCCCATCTGTGAAAAGCATTAAAATGTATACAAACACTCCCTAAAACATATAACAAATACTCATACAAATAGACATTTCCACACAAATACCTATATTACTACCCAAACACACATGCAAACACACAGTCACATGAATATGAGACTCTCACTTTGTGGCATTCTAAACTCAGAAGCCTTCAGAAAGGAGAAAAGCATGAAATACTGGACCAATTGTGCATTCAGAAAGTGCCTTCTGGCAGCTGAGTCATCAGCACAGGATACATTGAATTCTCACAGCATGTTAAGGACCACTGTGACCCCTACAAGCTTGCCAGCTCAGGTCCCTGAGGAGGATACATGGAGCTAAGACAGCCAATCCATCAGATGCAGTTAGAAATCCGGCCTTCTCAAACTTAAAGGCCTTGAGTGTTTTTTCTCAATATCAAGGTGCCAGCATTGCTACAGCTTAAGGGATAAATAGTCAAGAGTTCTCAGGAGACAATGAGGTCTTGTGGGAGAAACTAGTACAGAAGCATGATCAGCCTCCAGGGATTTTTTCCCTAATAAGCCCCTAAATGTTGAGAGTCTTTAGGGGGCTTCAATTTCCTTGTCCCCAAAGGAAAGTTAACCAAATTTACCACTTGCCTCTTAGCCAAGAACATTCCTCTGCAAAAAAAAAAAAAAAAAAGATGAAGTTGGTCTTCAGGGTGCAGAATCTTCGGTATCCCCTTTCTGTACCTTTCCCCCCTCCTCTATGGTACCTCATTCCACCAACCCCATAGGAATCTAATGTTCCCCTGCCTTGGGCCATAAATAGGATGGGACACCTAGGGCTTTGCCTCAGGGCACCCAATTTCAGGGGTACTGACAGCTTTTGCAATTCTTGAGCAACTGGAATCTAGTTTTGTGCCTAGTTATCAAGAAAAATTAGTTAAATGAGCTACCAGATGGCAGACTGGGGTGAATTCCTATATTTTAGCTTGAGCCATCCTCTGTCACCCTCCCCCCCAAACTGAGAATATGATTCCTGTCACTCATCCCAAGTATTCTTTCTGATAATTGACTAAGTAACAAAAAAAATGGTTAATTGCAGCTCTGCTCCTATCTATCTCTCCCTTCTCCGCTCTGTTAAAATCACTCTCTGGCAATTATATCAAATTAGATATACCTTACATTTTGAATGGAATAAGTCCCTACATTTTCTAGGGCTTTCTCGTTAGAAAATACTTTCTATATACTGGTCCCTCTGATTCTTTGCCTGCAAAGCAGATCATGCAAATATCATTTATTCCCATTCTTACACAAAGGGAAAATAAGGCTTGTTGTAATTAAAAGTCTCATCCAAGGTCTTACATTTTAGTGTCACAGACAGTCCTCTGACCCAAGTTATCCCTTTCCAAGTTCAATGACCTTTCCACAGCTTTGTCCCCCCATCAAAGGATATAAAATGATAGAGTTAGACAAGATGACCTCTAAGTTCCCTTCTGCTATCAAATCCATGATCCCACCAACTTTGGGCTTTCACTGGCATATTTGAGCTGGCAGAGCTCTGCATTTGTGCAGCCAGGAACTCAGAGTCAAACTGCAGTATAAAAACTAGCCCAGACTCCTCAAGATCTGCCAGGAGGAGGATTCACCAGGGGTGCTGAATTTCCCCTGGAAGGTTGTCACTGGAAGGATTCACAGGGTCACCATTATCTTGCCAATTTCTCACAAAACCTAAAATTCAATCAAAAGATGCTAGGAAAGAGTGGAACAATGTGCCCTTCTCCAAGAGGGTGTTTCCAAACCTCTCCCTCTCTCACTCGCTCTCCTCTCACTCTTGTCTCTGTTATAGTCAAGAGTTTCTAAGGGAATAAATTATTGTCCTTCCCAAGCCTGCTGCTGCACCTAATGTGATGTAAGATTTTTTTTCACTGACTAATCATTGCCATTGCCTTGGATGAGCACAGGAAACAAGAGGACAGTCTCCACACATCTTACCTGGAAATGAAAATGGGGTTGCCCTTTTAAGGAACAGTTTCATCATCCTGGAATTATAGGGATTTCTTTTCTGCTTTCAGCAACTCTGCACTATGACCATGCCTACTGGCCCACCTAATAAAACTAGCTTCCTCCTTAGCTCTAAACAATAATCAAACCTTGAACTACTTAACTTTGTAGATTCCTTTCATTTCTATTATCCCCATTAGTCCTTGCAACAAAGTCAACAAAATAGAGTAGAAAAGAATAGGGATGCAACAATTCAATTCCCCAAGCTCTTATTAATTACCTGCTATGTTCTGGGCACTTTGCTAGAGTTGATCAGGAATAATAAGACAAAAATGCAACAGTTTCTACTCTCAAGACACTTTTAATTCAGAGGCTAAGTATTTGTCCATATCACATAGGGCATAAGTATCAAAGGCAGCACTTGAACTCATGTTCCATAACTTTCAAGTCAGAACCTTTTCCATTGAACCATAACTAAAGTCAGGAGTCTTTTGTTTTTGTTTCTAATTTTTTTTCTCTGTTTTTTTGTTTGTTTTTGTTTTGTTTTGTTTTTGTTTGTTTGTCTGTTTTGTTTTTTCCTATATTTACTAAAACCATGATCATGTGTTTAATACACACATGTTTTATACACACACACACTACACACTCATTTCACACTTTAAGGTTCCATCATTTTATCTAGCTCTAGAGGTATACCTTTCCACTATGCAAACTGGAGCCACTTTAGGTGGCAGCCTTCATAATGTCCTAAAAGTCGGGAATTTAAAAGAAAATAGGTTCTCATTGGAGGGTGAGGCTCTTTGAATTATTTATACTGATTCGCAGATGTTGGACATACACTTGGCCACTGGAGTCTTGGCTCAAGGTTTTTGCAGATTAATAGAATGGATCAGAACTTCAGCTCATCCAGTATGGAGGCTAAGAAGTCCAGGTTACTTCCGTGCTATTTTGAAGTGTTAGAATAGGACTTTAATGAAGTGTTAAACATGGGAACGTTTTTTTTTAAACTTTGTTACAAACGTTTCAAGTTGTAGATGGGAGATAAAATAAATGCTAAGTGGCACAATGGATAGTCTTAGCCATGGAATTGGGAGGATCTGACTTCAAATTCCACCTTAGAAAGTTACTAGTTGTAAGATTTTGGACAAGTCACTTAACTACTTTGTCTCAGTTTCCACATTTGTAAAATGATGATACTATTACTTAACTCCTAGGCTCATTGCAAGGATAAGAGGAGATAATATTTGTAAAGCACTTTGCAAACTTTAAAGTGCTATAAATGCTATTGTCATTAATTTTTTAAAAATTAATTTTAAAAATTATTTTACATTTTAAAATTTTAATTTTATATTAATTTAAATTAAAAATACATTTTAACAAAAGGATTTTAGTGAAGGATATAAACATGTGTAAATATACATATATACATGTGTGTATGCATGCATGTGTATATTTATGAAACATGGACATTCAGAGGAAGGAGAATAGAATGATAATTTTGACGTCTTTCAAATGAAAAATAGTTCAAGGTATTTGTGATAAATTTAACTTGTGGAAATTTTAAGATAGTTAAATAATATATATATATATATATATATATATATATATGAAATAAATATAAAGTAGTTTCTGGTGGAACATTAATGACAAAGGAAATCAGCTTTCAAGGAGCTGGTACTTGAATTTAACCTTTAAGCGAGTGAGGGTTTCCAAGAGGAAGTGATCAGTCCAGGAGTGGAAGGCAAGCCTATACAATTCAGTAAACATTTATTTAGTGCCCGGTACTGTGCTAAGGGTGGAGGATAGAACTAATAAATAGAGTCTCTGGTCTCAAGGAAGTTATAACAAAGAGAGAGACAATACACAAAAGGAGGCAGGATATTAACAAGATTAGGGAAGGGGAGGGGACAGGATTCCACAGGTACTGGCATGAGAGCATCTTATTTGGTGGAAATGAGGGCAATAGATGCCAAATGGAGTGATCTCACAATCTGTCTGACTTTTTTCCTCCACAATGAAGGACTTAGAATAAGTTTGCTCCTGTGTCTTCCAGACCTCCTAGCAGAGAACTTTGAGGATTGAGTCAGCAGCATGGTGGTGTTTTATTTCTTTATTAAAGCTTTTAATTTACAAAACATATGCAAAGATAGTTTTCAACATTCATCCTTGTGAAACCTTGTGTTCCAAATATTTTTCTCCCTCCTTTCCCTTCCACCCTCTCCCCTAGACAACAAGTAATCCAATATATGTTAAACATGTACAATTCTTCTATACACATTTCCATAAGAAAAATCAGATCAAAGAGAGAGAGAGAGAAAAAAACAAAATGGAAGCACATAACAAAAGAAGGAGTGAAAATGCTATGTTGTGATCCATACTTAGTTCCCCTCAGTCCTCTCCCTAGGTTCAGATGGTTCTCTCCATCACAAGGCCATTGGAACTGCCCTAAATCACATGGTGGTGCGCTTAGAAGTGATGAGTTTATCCTGGGAAAGACATCTTGTTCCATGGAGTTGAAACCAGGCAGGGGAGAAAAAGGTCCCTTTTTGGGAAAGGGAAAGGAATAACAATTATATAGCACATAGTATGTGCTAGGCTCTAGGCTAAATGCTTTTTACAAATAATTCATTTGATCTTCACAACCCTCCGAGGTGAGTGCTATTATTTCCCTCATTTTGGAGCTGAGAAAACTGAGGAAAATAGGATTTAAGTGACTTGCCCAAGATCACATATCTAGTAAGTATTTGAACTTGAATCTTCCTAGCTCCGGTTCAGTGCTCTATCAACTCTGCCAGCCATCTAACTTCTAGATGGGAGAGGAACTGTTGCATATAAAGTCTACCTCAAACAGACCAGTTTGAGTAGACCATGGGGATTATCAGAGAAAATGACATGTAATCATCCAGAAGAGATACCCTGAAGTGAGATAATATAGACTTCTAAACTCCAAAGGAGTTGCTGTTTTATTTTAGAGACAAGTTGGATCAGTGAAGCTTCTTGAGGAGAGGTCCATTCAAGATTGGATAAGAGAATGAAGAACCTCAAAAACATAATTCAGAACAAGGACTATAAATACTTAGTAATAAATCAGTGAAGATTGTAAGACAGGGAAGACTTCATGAAGAAGATACTTTTAAGTTTGGTTTTGAAGGATGAATAAGATTTGGATATGTAGAAAAAAGACAGATATAAGACCAACTTGTGCATGGAAAAGAAAGATCAGAGAATGCAAGATTCTGAACTGTATATGGGGCCAGATATGTTGCAACATTATGCTTAGTTCATACCCAGAGAATGAGGCAATCAATTGGTGAGTCTGGTTGGGATACTGCCAGCTTGATGAATAACTCCCAGAAATATGTGGAGTATTCATTCATAGTGAGATCCAGAATCTGTTAGACTTGAAAAGGAGGGAGACTGATGATTGGAAATAATTGCAGGCTCTCAGCGAACTGTGAATAGGTACTGTCCTTATACCAGGGTCATTGGAATAGGTAAGTGGAATAGAGTAATAAATCATAGTAATAGTTTATTACAATGGCTATGCTATTATTTCTCATGTTACCTCTTTTGATCCTCACTAGAACCCCTAAGAGGTAGGACTTATGAGTCTTCTTATGCAAAATGACTAATATAGAAATTTTTTACATTATTCCATATATATATAAAACTTTTGTCTGACTACTTACCTTCTCAGAGAGAAGGCAAAGGGAGAGAAAGAGGGCTAGAATTTGGAACTGAAAACTTTTAAAAATGTTTTTAAAAGTGTTTTAACATGTAATTGGAGAAAATAATATATATATATATATATATATATAAAAGAAACAAAAGAGATAGAAATTACTATCTCTATTTTACAAGTGAATAGAAAGATTAAGTGAATTGCTTCATAGCTTTGTTATTGTTAGTTCTTTGTTCTCAAAGAAGACCATTGACATCATGAGGGTGATTTTATAACTAAGACCTCTCAGCCATGAGATTTGGACTAATTCTCTCCTGATTTCAAGTTCAGTGGTCTTTCTACTACACTTTTGTTCAGTTGTTTCAATCATGTCCACATAACCCCACTAAGGATTTTCTTGGCAAAGATCCTAAAGTAATTTGCCATTTCCTTTTCCAGATCATTTTATAGAAAAGTGAGGCAAGCAGAGTTAAATGATATGCCCAGGGTAACAAATCAAATAAATGCTGGAGCCAGCATTTAAATTCCAGAAGATGACCCTTCCTGACTGAAGGCTCAGTTCTCTATTCACTATTCCATCTAGCTGCCTTTCCACTACACTATGCTTCAATATCTGTGGAGAATTTTACACATTTGTGTAATACTTTTCTTTACAAAATAGTACCCTGTGTCAATGAAATTGCAAATATAGACCATAAAATATTTTAATTTTTCTCCATGATATTTTATTTTTTCAAATATATGTGAAGATAGTTTTCAACTCCCATTTTATATTAGCTTTTATTTTTCAAAATACATGAAAAGATAGTTTTTAACATTCACCCTTTCAAAACCTTTTATTCCAAATCTTTCTCCCTCATTTCCCACCTTTTACCTTCTCTAGACAGCAAGTAATCCAAAATAGATTAAACATGTGCCATTCTTCTAAATATATTTCCATAGTTATCACGCTGCACAAGAGAAATCAGATTGAAAGAGGAAAAATGAGAAAGAAAAAAAAACAACAAGCAAACAATAACAAAAAAAGGTGAAAATACTATGTTGTGATAGACATTCATTTCCCATAGTCCGCTCTCTGAATACAGATGACTCTCTCCACCACAAGTCCCTTAAATTTGCCTTGAATCCCCATATTGTTGAGAAGAGCCAAGTCTATCACACTTGATCATCACAAAATCTTGTTGTTACTGTTTACAATGGTCTCTTAGATCTATTCACTTTATGCAGCATTAGTTTATGTAAGTTCAGACTTTTTGGAAATGATCTTGTTCATCATTTCTTATAGAATAATAATATTCTATTACATTCATATACCATAACTTATTCAGCTATTTCCCAACTAATAATTCCTTTCTACTACAAAGAGAGCTGCTACAAATATTTGTACTTATGGGTCCTTTTCTCTTTTTTAAGATCTCTCTAGGATACAGACAATAGTGAGACTGCTAAATCAAAAGGTACGCATAGTTTGATAGCCCTTTGGATATAGGCCCAAATTGCTCTCCAGATTGGTTGGATCATTTCACAACTCTACCATCAATGGTGTTCCAGTTTCCCCACATTCCCTCCAATATTTACCATTGTCTTTTCCTGTCATCTCAGCCAATCTGTGAGGTGTGAGGAGGTAGCTCAGAATTGTATAGACCATGATATAAAATAAATTGAGAGTATCAGGTCCTTTACAGAGAGAAACATTATGACCAGGACAAAGACTTATAGAATATGGATATATGAAGCTGGTTTCGAAAAGGATAACTATTGAGCTATGGAACAAGGAAATTAGGGGTGCTAGAAATTGTTTGGATTGTCAACATTTAAATAATGGAAAGAAGATAGATTTGTAATAAGAGAATTTGTGTTTGAATCAGGCTCTAGCATTTATTACTATGTGACCTAACCTCTTGGAATCTTAGCTTCTTTATCTGGAAAATGAGAAACTTGGACTCAATGATATCTAAAGTATTTATCATCCTATGAATATGTTTCTTGGGACTTGTCTTTGCTCTTATCCCCAAGAACCTCTTCTTCCCTGCCATCATCATCCTAAGAGGGCCAGGGCTACAGTGAGGCAGATATATAGGGATCTCCAAAGCTTGGTGTATATTCTTAAGTGGTGATGAAGGGATGGAATGGATCATGATTCCATGGCAGAAATGTGGTATGTGACTGAAGAGTGAAATCAGGCCACACAAAGATCGTCCAACCTCTGATTTTATTTCCCCATAATATCTCAGACATCTAAATTTATATGTTCTAACCTTAGGGATACCAGATGAGGGTAGGGGAAAGAGGGTAAGATGAATAGTGTCCCACAAGTCACATCTACTCTGAGAAGTGTTATTATTGCCTTATACATACTTAACAGATATCCATAAACTTTTTAATGAGGGTGGTTAGATCATTCACATAGAAAGTCCCTGAGGGGGCGGAGGCAAGATGGCAGAGAAGACACACACGACTTTCTAAGCTCTTCTCTTACCCTCTTTATCAATATTATATCGAGCCTCAAAAATAGTCTTGACTGCTACAATTCGTAAAGATAAGAAGTAGAACAACTCACCGGCCAAGAAAATCTGCAGTCTCGCCAAAAGGTTGGTTCTGGGGCCAGGGGGATCAGCGAGACGGGAGAGAAATTAGGTTCCGAGGAGAGTCTCAAACCGAGGGTGAAGGCACAGATCTCAGCACAAGCGCAGAGCCCCAACCCGCAGCACGGGCTTTTCCTTGAGCAGTTGTGATCCTGCACGGCAGGAGGACGCAGCCCGGTTAGCCTCCAATCTACGCAGTGGGGAGCTCGGCTTGGGGCCATAGAGCTTTTCCAGGGCCGATTTGCATTGGGCAGAGACACTGGGGCAGAGTTCCGGGCGGTCTGTGGTCTGCGGTCTGTGGTCTGCGGTTAGCTGCTAATACTCACAGCACAAGAGGCTCTGGCCTGGGGCAGTGACACTTTCACCCCTTAGTCTCTAGCCGAGGGCAATCGCTAACCCACTCAGCCCTACTAAGCAGTTTGATAGCTCGGCCAGGGCTGAATCCACTTCCTGTTGGGGGAAGGGAAAACTCTCACTCAGAGCACTCCCATACCTCAGAGCCGGAAATCGGTTTACATCTTTCCCTGCTCTGCAGAGGAAGCTGGTAACCCCCTTGCCTAGGAGACCTACCCTAAAGGCTTTAAAACATTCCTTTACATGATGCTCTCATAGAAGAGACCATTAAAAGTCTCAAAAGAGAGTTAGAAGATAAATGGGGAAAGGAAAGAGAAGCCTTAAAAGAGAGCAACAACTTCCTGAAATACGAATTGGAAAAATTAAAAAATCTCAGGAAAGTAAGAATTGTGAATTGGAAAAAATAAAGAATTCACTAGAAAGTAGGATTTGTGAATTGGAAAAGACAAAGAACTCACAAGAAAGTAGGATCCGTGAATTGGAAAGACAAAGAACACGCAAGAAAGTAGGATCTGTGAATTGAAAAGAAAATAATTCACTAAAAAAAAAATTAGTGAAATGGAAAAATTCCACAGACCAAAACAATACATTCAAAACTCAATTGACATATACAGAAAGAAGTAAAAAAGCTAATGAAGAAAATAATTTTTAAAAATTAGAACTGAACAAATAGAAACTAATGATTCATTGAGACAGCAAGAATCAGTCAGCAAAAACAAAAAATTACAAACTGAAAAACCATGAATTATCTACTTGCAAAACAACAGACTTGGAAAATAGATCTAGGAGAGATAATCTGAGGATTATTGACTTTCTGAAAACTATGATGAAAAAAGAGCCTAGATACTATTTTACAAGAAATCATCAAAGAGAACTGCCCAGATGTAATAGAATCAGAAGGTAAAAGAGGCATTGAAAGAATTCATCGAACACCTTCTGAAAGAAACCCTAAAATAAAAACCCCAAGGAATATTGTGGCAAAATTTCAGAACTTTCAGATTAAGGAAAAATTTTACAAGCAGCCAAAAAAAAACATTTAAATACTGAGGTGCCACAATAAGGATCACCCAAGATCTGGCTGCCTCTACATTAAAGGAAAGAAGGGCCTGAATATGATATTCCAAAGGCACAAGAACTTGAGATGCAGCCAAGAATAAACTACCCAGCTAAGCTGAGCATTTTCTTCCAGGGAAGAAGATGGACATTTAATGAAACAAATGAATTCGATTTGTTTCTGAAGAAAAAACCAGAACTAAACAAAAAATTTGATCTCCAAGCAGAGAACTCAAGAGATGCAGAAAAGGTAAAAATAACTCTTGAGAACTGTATTTCTGTTGTGGATATACAAAAAGAATACATGTATAATTTGATTGTACTGATATAACATAAAAAAGGGAAGTAGATATGGAAAAGGGATGATGGCTTAATAAGGTGGGAAGGAGGGATAAAAGAGGGAAACCACATCCCATAACGAGGCTAAGGAAACTTATCATATCTGAGGGAATTTAGAGAGGGGGAGGAACACTGTGTGAATCTTACTCTCATCAGAGTTGGCTCAAAGAAAAAATAATTGACATTTGTTTTAGAGAAAATTCTCTCGCCTCATTAAAAACGGGGGAGAGGAAAAGGGAAAAGAAAAAGAGTAATAAGGGAAGGAAGGGGGAAAGACTCAAAGGGGGAGGGAGGGATTATAAAGAGGATAAGTATCGTGATACAAGAGGGTACATAAGTTTAAAAGGGGAAAGAGGGTTGGGGAGGCAAGAATAAGTAAAGCACAATCTGGGGTTATTAGGATGGCAGGAAATACAGATTTAGTAATTCTAACCATAAATGTGAATGGGATGAACTCCCCCATAAAGAGGAGGCAGATAGCAGACTGGATCAAAAGTCAGAACCCTACAATATGTTGTTTACAAGAAACACATTTAAAGCAGGGGATACATATAGAGTAAAGGTAAAAGGTTGGAGCAAAATCTATTATGCTTCAGGTGAAGTCAAAAAGAGTGCAGCCATCCTTATCTCAGATCAAGCAAAAGTAAAAATCGATCTAATTAAAAGAGATAAGGAAGGAAACTACATCCTGCTAAAGGGTAGCATAAACAACGAAGCAATATCAGTATTAAACATATATGCACCAAGTGGTATGGCACTCAACTTCCTAAAGGAGAAGTTAAGAGTTGCAAGAAGAAATAGACAACAAACTGTAATAGTAGGAGATCTCAACCTTGCACTCTCAGAATTAGACAAATCAAACCACAAAACAAATAAGAAAGAAATTAAAGAAGTAAATAGAATATTACAAAAATTAGGTATGTTGGATCTTTGGAGAAAATTGAATGGCGATAGAAGGGAATACACTTTCTTTTCAGCAGTTCATGGAACCTATTCAAAATTGACCATATATTAGGACATAAAGACTCTCAAAATTAAATGCAAGAAAGCAGAAATAGTAAATGCTTTCTTTTCAGATCATGATTCAATAAAAACTACATTCAACAAAAAGTTAGGGGAAATAGACCAAAAAGTAATTGAAACTAAACAATCTCATCTTAAAGAATGATTGGGTGAAGCAGCAAATTATAGATACAATTAATAATTTCACTAAGATAATGACAATGATGAGACATCATACCAAAATTTGTGGGATGCAGCCAAAGCGGTAATAAGAGGGAATTTTATATCCTTAGAGGCTTACTTGAATAAAACAGAGAAAGAAAAGATTAATGAATTGGGCTTGCAACTAAAAAAGACCAAATTAAAAACCCCAATCAAATACTAAATTTGAAATTCTAAAATTAAAAGGAGAAATTAAAAATATTGAAAGTAAAAAAACTATTGAACTAATTAATAAAATTAAGAGTTGGTTCTCTGAAAAAGCCAATAAAATAGATAAGCCTTTGGTAAATCTGATTAGAAAAAGGAGGGAGGAAAATGAAATTAGTAGTCTTAAAAATGAAAAGGGAGAACTTTCCACCAATGAAGAGGAAATTAGAGAAATAATAAAGAGTTATTTTGCTCAACTTTATGCCAATAAATTTGATAACCTAAGTGAAATGGATGACTACTTCCAAAAATATAGACGTCCCAGACTAACTGAGGAGGAAGTAAATTGCTTGAATAGTCCCATTTCAGAAAAAGAAATAGAACAGGCAATTAAACAACTCCCTAAGAAAAAATCTCCAGGACTAAATGGATTTACATGTGAATTCTACCAAACATTTAAAGAACAATTGGCCCCAATGCTATATAAATTATTTGATAAAATAGGGAATGAAGGAGTCCTACCAAATTCCTTCTATGACACAGACATGGTCCTGATACCTCAACCAGGTAGGTTGAAAACAGAGAAAGAAAATTATAGACCAATCTCCCTAATGAATATTGATGCTAAAATCTTAAATAAGATATTAGCAAAAAGACTACAGAAAATCATCCCCAGGATAATATACTATGATCAAGTAGGATTTATACCAGGAATGCAGGGCTGGTTCAATATTAGGAAAACTATTAGCATAATTGACTATATCAATAAGCAAACTAACAAAAACCATATGCTCATCTCAATAGATGCAGAAAAAGCATTTGACAAAATTCAACATCCATTCCTATTAAAAACACTTGAGAGTATAGGAATAAATGGACTTTTCCTTAAAATAATCAGCAGCATCTATTTAAAACCATCAGTAAGCATCATATGTAATGGAGACAAACTGCAACCATTCCCAATAAGATCTGGAGTGAAACAAGGTTGCCCACTATCACCGTTACTATTTAATATTGTATTAGAAATGCTAGCTTTGGCAATAAGAGCTGAGAAAGAGATTAAGGAATAAGAATAGGCAATGAAGAAACCAAATTATCACTCTTTGCCGACGATATTATGGTATACTTGGAGAACCCCAGAGATTCTACTAAAAATTTATTAGAAATAATCCACAACTTTAGCAAAGTTGCTGGTTATAAAATAAACCCACATAAGTCATCAGCATTCTTATACTAACAAAATCCAACAGTCAGAGTTACAAAAAGAAATTCCATTTAAAGTAACTACTGATAATATAAAATATTTAGGAATCTATCTGCCAAGGGAAAATCAGAAACTTTATGAGCAAAATTACAGTCCACTTTTCACACAAATTAAGTCTGATCTAACCAATTGGAAAAATATTAAATGCTCTTGGATAGGGCGAGCAAATATAATAAAGATGACAATATTACCTAAACTAATCTATTTATTTAGCGCTATACCAATCAGACTCCCAAAAAACTATTTTAATGACCTAGAAAAAATAACAACAAAATTCATATGGAAAACAAAAGGTCAAGAATTTCAAGGAATTAATGAAAAAAAATCAAATGAAGGTGGCTTAGCTGTACCAGATCTAAAATTATATTATAGAGCAGCAGTTACCAAAACTATTTGGTATTGGCTAAGGAATAGATTAGTTGATCAGTGGAATAGGTTAGGTTCAAGGGATAAAACAGTAAACAAATATAGCAACCTAGTCTTTGACAAACCCAAAGACCCCAGCTTTTGGGATAAGAACTTACTGTTTGATAAAAATTGCTGGGAAAATTGGAAACTAATATGGCAGAAACTAGGCATTGATCCACACTTAACACCATACACCAAGATAAGGTCAAAATAGGTTCATGACCTAGGCATAAAGAATGAAATTATTAATAAATTAGAGGAACACAGGATAGTTTACCTCTCAGACCTGTGGAAGGGGAGGTCTTATGACCAAAGAAGAACTAGAGATCATTACTGATCACAAAATAGAAAATTTCGATTATACTCAAACTGAAAAGTTTTGTACAAACAAAACTAATGCAGACAAGATTAGAAGGGAAGCAATAAACTGGGAAAATATTTTTACAGTCAAAGGTTCTGATAAAGGCCTCATTTCCAAAATATATAGAGAATTAACTCTAATTTATAAAAAATCAAGCCATTCTCCAATTGAAAAATGGTCAAAGGATATGAACAGACAATTCTCAAATGAAGAAATTGAAACTATTTCTAGTCATATGAAAAGATGCTCCAAGTCATTATTAATCAGAGAAATGCAAATTAAGACACCTCTAAGATACCACTACACACCTGTCAGATTGGCTAAGATGACAGGAAAAAATAATGATAATTGGTGGAGGGGATGGAAAACTGGGACATTGATGCATTGTTGGTGGAGTTGTGAATGAATCCAACCATTCTGGAGAGTAGTTTGGAACTATGCTCAAAAAGTTATCAAACTGTGCATACCGTTTGATCCAGCAGTTTTACTACTGGGCTTATATCCCAAAGAGATTATAAAGAAGGGAAAGGGACCTGTTAGTGCACGAATGTTTGTGGCAGCCTTTTTTGTAATGGCTAGAAACTGGAAACTGAATGGATGTCTATCAGTTGGAGAATGGCTGAATATATTGTGGCATATGAATATTATGGAATATTACTGTTCTGTAAGAAATGACCAACAGGATGATTTCAGAAAGGCCTGGAGAGACTTACACGAACTGATGATGAGTGAAATGAGCAGGACCAGGAGATCGTTATATACTTCAACAACAATACTATATGATGACCAGTTCTGATGGACCTGGCCATCCTCAGCAACGAGATCAACCAAATCATTTTCAATGGAGCAGTAATGAACTGAACCAGCTACGCCCAGAGAAAGAACTCTGGGAGATGACTAAAAACCAATACATTTAATTCCCAATCCCTATATTTATGCCCACATGCATTTTTTTTTCCTTCACAAGCTAATTGTACAATATGTCAGAGCCTGATTCTTTTTGTATAGCAAAATAACGTTTTGGTCGTGTATACTTATTGTGTATCTAATTTATTATTTTAATGTACTTAACATCTACTGGTCATCCTGCCATCTGGGGGAGGGGGTTGGGGGTAAGAGGTGAAAAATTGGAACAAGAGGTTTGGCAATCGTTAATGCTGTAAAGTTACCCTTGCATATATCCTGTAAATAAAAGGCTATTAAATTAAAAAAAAAAAAAGAAAATCTTTCTTAAAATGACTGATTTTGTTTTTTTTTTTCTCATTATAAAGAGAGTCCAGTGATTATAATGAAATTTTTGTTGACAGTTGAGGATTTTTCTGGTTATTGTTCTGAACATGGCTAGTCTATTTGTTAGAGCTTTTCCTGACAGGCTTGGACATAAGCAAGGAGAGGCAGAAGCAAAGCTCTTGGCTGGTGGGCAGTATACCTTTCTCCACTATTTTCTAGATTCTAAGAAAACTTTGAGTTTGAACTGAGGGTAAATTATTTAAAGGGCATCAGGTTGTGTCCCTGAAGGGACACTATATGAACAACAACAACAACTAAAAGTAAAACAAGTAAATGAAATGTAGAGAGAAAGACTTTAGCGGATGGTATTTTTGACCAATGTTGACACTAGAATAGCAGCCTAGTCAGAAACCATATACTGAATGCAACCATTATCAGGTGAGCTAAGTTATATTCAGACAGAGTAGTTCCCTGGATTAAAGTGGAAAGATCTAAGAAAGCTGCAACTTGAATTTTAGAACTGGCCAGTGGCCAGTGGCCATTCAGGACTATGGCAGTTGGTGAGGCGGCCTTAAAGACTTCCCTCAAAACTTACTTGGGAGGATGCAGATCCATTAGCCTTTGGTTCATCTTGTTTTTGCTTTTCTCTTTTCTTAATGGAGAACTAGAAAGATGGGAAAATAAGCCCTAGTTCCTACCTACCCTCTATCTTTTTCACCAGAAGATTGTGGCCCTTTAAAAAAATATTTTTCTAAATAATATTCTTTAAGTGTTTCTTAATATGTGTGCGACAATGCATTAACATTTAGGTGAACATCAGAATCTGTGCCAATTTTATTTACTTGAATGCTAATAGTGATATTGAAAAAGAATAAAAGACAAAACTCAGAATAGATTTAGTTTTCTTAAGATTTTATAGTTTTATAAAGTCAATTTGTATTCTTTATCAATTCAAACAGGCTATATTCCAAAAAACCATTTAATTGAACTATGGTGCCCTAAAAAGTTATGAACAGATAGATTTCAGAAAAAACCTAGAAAAATCTCACATGAACTGATTCAGAGTGAAGTAAGAAGAACCAGTATAATATTGTACAGAATAATAGTAATGTGCAATGATCAATGGTGATAGACTTAGTTCTTCTCAGCAATACATTGATCAAAGACCATTCCAAAAGTCTCATAATGGAAAATGCTACCCACAGTCAGAGAAAGAACTATGGAGGCCAAATGCAGATCAAAGCATATTATTTTCACTCTTTCTTTTCTTTCTTATGGTTTTTCTCTGTTGTTCTGATTGTTCTTTCACTATATGATTATTAAGATTGTACATATATAGTACATATCAGATTGCTTGTTCCATTGGGGAGGGGAGAAAGGAAAAAAGGAGGGAATAAATTGGAACTCAAAATCTTATAAAAGTAAATGTTGAAAACTAACTTAACATGTAATTGAAAAAAATTAAGTATTATTAAGTGGGGGAGTGGGAAAAATTTAATTGAGAATAAACATTGTAGAGGGAGAAAGGAAACATTTGGGATCAGATTTCTCTTACAATGAAGTCACAAAAATCCCCAGGTTATAAGAGAGCAAAATGTAGATAAGCATACTTTCACTTTAGTTTTAAAAATCATTTTAATAGATGTGATTACCTTTTTGTTTTTATATCAGTTAGGATTTATCCTCATATTTCTCCTCACAAAAAGCCATCCTTTAAAAGAAAAAAGAGAAATCAACAAAATTGATCAATACATTGATGTATGTAATATGTTTTATATTTATGAACCTTCCTCCCACTCTGTGAATGTGGGTATCTTCTTATATCTCTTTTTTGGAATTAAGCTTATAATTTTATAACATTCATTTTGAATTATTTTAGGTAGTTGTTCTTTCAATTGCATTGTTATAGACACTGTGTACATTGCTTTCCTGGCTCTGCTTACCGCAGTTTACCTCACTTCATGTAAATCTTTCCATGATTCTCTGTATTCATCACAGTTATCATCATTTTAATGTACACAAAATAGTAGTATTTTATTACATTCAAATGTCAGATTTTGTTTAACTATTCCCCAGTAAATGGGCATCTACTTTGCTTCCAAGTCCTAGCTACCATAAAAACTGTAATTGCAAGAATTCTAGTGTACACATAGTGTACAGGGATGTCCTTGGATTATGTAAGTAAGGGATGGCAAATGTTTTAAAAAAAACAGAAGAAAAAATACAAACAACACATTTTTAAATTTAATCTTTATTAAATGTCTCCATTACCTTTGCAAGTCTAGATAATCAGAAAAACAATAAATCAAGGTTTGATATGTATCATTTTTAAAATTTTCAAACTATAAATGTTCATACTGAAAATTTAACAACTGGTTCTCCCACTTAGTTCCAGTTGGCTGCAAGTCTATTTAAAGGCCTCACAGAAGAATCTCTGTGTCAAAAGATATGAATATTTCATTCATTTTATTTGTGCAATTTCATCATTAATGAATGGTTGTACTAATTCACAACTTCACTAACAATGCAATAGTGTACTCTCTCTTTCAGATCATCTTCTGCCATTCTTGTTGCACGCAGTTTGAAAAGGAAAACCCTTTCTCTGAAGAAGGAAGATCTGAAAGAAAGTCACCCTTTTTACCCTGACCAAGAAGAAAAGGGATACCAGTCTTGCAAAGGGATTTAGTAATTCTATCGCTTCAATGAAATCACTGATAACCTACTCTGTCTGGCTCATTAATGATACTGAATGTGTATCCACATTTCTCCATTGTCCAATACTACAAATGGAGATGGACAGAGTGTAAAAAATTAGGATGAATATTCTGGAAGTTAGCCTTTCAAATAAATCACTTTTTTCTCCTATTTCCTTGTCATCAGTTTTCCCCTAGAGCTAAGTATAGTCAGACAATCCAGTTAATAGAAATTTCCCATTTATTGAATCAACTAAGTGTAATCTGATTTAATTCCTGGCTTCTCAGGGAAAGGTTCCTCACACCCTTTTGATGGGGGCAGAGGATAAAGCAATATCATCACCTACAATTTGCCTTTTCATTGAGTTTATATTTTGGAACCTAATCTCAAGACAGTTTTGTCATTGAAGATACATATTTTGAAAAAAAAAAGATTGCAAGAGGAAATAGCTCCAAACTTTGCTTATTCTTATACTCTGACTCTCCAATATTCTGAAGCATCAGAAGCTCTGAATATATTTATTCTCCTGCAGTACTTATGGTCCAATGAGCAGTAATTCTTTCTTCTCTCTCTCTCTCTCTCTCTCTCTCTCTCTCTCTCTCTCTCCCTCTCTCCCTTCCTCCTCCCTCCCTCCTTCTTTTTCTCCCTCCTTCCCTCTCTGTCTTGTCTCTGTGTGTATCTCTCTCTCTCTCTCCCTCCTTTATATCTTCCTTTCTGTTTCCCTCTCTCCCTCATTTCTTTTCCTCACTCCCTCTCTCTATTTTTGTCTCTTTCTGTCTGTCTCCCCCCTCCCTCTTCTCTCTTTCCCTCCTTTTCTCTCTCTTCCTCCCTCCTTCCTTCTCTTTTACTCCCTCCCTTCCTCTGTCTGTCTCTCTCTCTTCCCCTCCTCTATTTCTTCCTCCCTCCCTCTCTTCCTCCCTTTTTTTCCTCCTTCTCTCTCTGTTCCTGTCTCTCTCTCACTTCCCCTCCTCTATTTCTTCTTCCCTCCCTCCCTCTCTTCCTCCTTTTCTTTTCCTTCCTCCTTCTCTCTGTCTGTTTCTCTCTCTCTTTCTGTCTCTTTGTCTCTTTCTGCTGTCTGTCTTACTTTGTCTCTGTCTCTGTTTCTCTGGCTCCCCCTCCCTCCCTCCACCCCACCTCTCTCTCCCTTCCTTTCTCCCTTTCTCCTCTCATATGCCAACACATCCAAGGTTGCATCTAAATATACTAAATTATCATCAGGCAAATGGGTGGCAGTGAACCTAGGCCTGTCAAGTCAACTGGAGCAAATTGGTGTTGTGCTGGAGCAAACTGAAGACCTAACAAGCAATCCCAGGAAGTTTGGGGACAGCTGAAGCAGATCCATGGTTTTTATTTCCAGAGACAGTTAATGTCAGTGTCAGTGGGATCAGCACAAGCAACATATACCCTCCACTTCAACTCTACACTAGTTGACATTTCCCTTCCTTTAAAATTGGCAGCCTGAGCTGGGGAAAACCTAAATTTAACCTCCAGAGAATATGCCACATGACATTTGTGGGCCTTACATGTTCAGCTTAAGACTTTGAAAGCTAATTTAGCCATGTGCCTCTTCCATAAGTGACTCAACTGGCAACACCTGAACTTCTGTCACTTGTTAGCGGCCATGGTTTCAGCCTGTCTCTTGGGGCTTCATTCCTTAATAACCGTTATCTTAAGCCCCAGAGGATAGCACTAATGAGTATTTGAAAATGCCAGAATCTTGGCACTAGGCACTGATTTTTTTTTAAACTAAATAACACCCATCAGTGTAATGGTCACTCACCAAGGGGTACCAGGAATGTATTATGCATGAATTTCTGCCTCGTTTTCATCCCTCTCCTGAATTCCTTGCATTCTAAGAACAGGAAATTAAGCAGCTTCCATGCCAAATCTTAATTAATTTAAGGTTCTGCTTCCAAAACTCTGGAATAAAATATCATTGGAACAATTCAAGGGAAAAAATAATCACTGCACCATGAAGGTAACAATAATGTCAGAATTAGTACTGGAGATATCCCTTACAGTTAGCTAAATATGAATCAGAGGTTCCCTTTTCTCCTTTAAACTGTGCCTTCCAGGAAATAGCATCGAATTATCAGCTTTAAAAACTTCGTTGGGAGGAACTTGAATCAACAGTAATGAATTTTAAACTTCGCCAATCTCATTTTATTGATTGTTCAGTCAAATTTCCCTCTTCCTGACATTAACACCAGCAGTCAAGTCAGTCAAACTAAGATGGAGGAAGTAATTGATACTCCTGTCTTCCCTTTCATGCATAGTAAAAAATTAAATGAGTTGATATGCCGCTGTCTCACCAATAGTGCCTGAGTCAGTCACTCACGAGGAATAACCGGCTGTCTCAGGTCTTTGATTTCATTTTCAAAGTTCATTCAGACTTTGTATTCTTAAATCAGCAAAGTGAAGGCAGAAATGTGTTGGCCTCAAACCATTTTCCTGCAGAGTTGATGACTTGGTGTTCATGTTTCCTACCATCAAATTTCTCCACTTGTCAGAGAATATCCTATTGCTATCAGGGCTGGGGAGGAGAGAGAGTAACTTTTCCATTTCAAACTGGTTTTCTTTCCATTTGTCAAACCTTTCTTGACAGCAATGCAAGTCTAAATCCTGGGCTTTTAATCCAGAATGAAGTAAGGGCCTGTTTTTTTTTTTTTTTTTTCATTGCTAACTGTGAAGTGAATGGATCTCTAGTGGAAATAATCTTCCTACCTCCTGGTATCTTTGTTTTTGGTTTAATATATATATATATATATATATATATATATATATATCTAGCAAACATAATGTACCACTACCAAAAATTACTTAGGATCATCTGCTTAGCAGATCTACTTAGGATCCACCTACTTGGATCAGTTTTGAGTACAATCAAAATTAGATTACTGTCAATATTCATTATCCCAATTATTTATTATATGAAAGAAAATTAAAAGTTCTTATTTTTTCTCATACTTAGAACCTTACAATTTGTTCTCTTATGTGGTATACTGAAAAAAGTACCAGGTAATCACAAGATCTGGTCTTCCTCAACTCATGATCTTGCTAGACAAATGCCTTCAATGATCTGAGTCTCAATATCATCATATTTTAAATGGAGGTGATAATATTTTTATTATCAACCTCATTGGGTTGTTGTGAGAATAAAGTGCTTTACCACCATAAAACCACTTTATGAAGGTTAGCACTTATAATCTTTTTAATTTATTCTAAAGATCACATCATGTGCCCTTTATTGCACTTTAGGTCTTATGATGGCCTTTGGTCAAAAAAAGAATACATTTTTGACATAAAAATGTTAATATCAATCATTTGGTAGTCCTGCTTGGAACAGATTTTTACTATTTTGGGATTTTCCTTGATTCAGTTTCATGTATTATAATTTTATTTGATTTTTGATCCATTTCAACAAACATATATTGAGGGTATATGATTTGTAAATTAAGTAAGTAAAGTAAAGTAAGTCCTGGGAATTACAGAATGACATGACACATTCTGTTTTTAAAAATATTATACTCTGATGGTGAAGGAAGGGAAAAACACATTATATAAATATAAGACAGGAGAAATATGAAAAAGGGGCTAGGAGAAATCCAAGGATGAAGGAGATAGCAACCAAATTCCATCTTGAAGGCAGAATGAGTGTGGGGCAATGGAGAGAGTGATGACCTGAACTCAAAAAGACCAAGAGCTGTCTCCTCCTTCAGATAATCACCAGCTGTGTGACCCTGGTAAAGTCAATAACCTTTCTTGTCCTTAACAGTTCACAGGAGGTTGGAACTGGATGATATCTAATGTCTCTTACACCTCTAACTCTATAATTCTATTAAGAGATGGAAGAAAGAAATCTATTCTAGGAAGGAAAAAAATCATTAACAAAGTCATGAAAGAGGAGAAGATGAAAACAGGGATCAGAGGCTAGTCTCTTTGACTATAATGTAAAATAAATTTAAGGAGAATAAAAGACCAAGGACAGAATTTTTTTGAGAGGGAACAATCATTCAATTCAATTCACCAACATTGAAGTATCATGAGCATACAGGGCACTGCTAAATTATTATAAAGGAAAGGACAAGAGCATGATCCAGCAGAGGAGAGATAGAAAAGAAGTCAGAGTATTACAAAAAGACATCAATAGTTCAATGTCACAAAAGACAAGAAAGAAGAAGCTATGAAAAAAATAGAAGGTAATCAACAGTGTCCAAAGATGCAGAGAAGTCAAAGAAGTAAACAAAAAAAGGTCATTGGATTTAACAATAAGGAATTCATTAATATCCTTAGAAAGAAATGTTTTAGTATAGTTTTAGAAAGCTACAAGGACTTGAGGTATAAGTGAGTAGTGAAGAAAGTAAATAATCAATGAAGCTGCAGGTTTGACTTTGGAATGAAGGAGCAAGATTAATGAAAGTGTTTTTCTTGTTTCTGTTGTTTTTCTCATACAGATGTTATTCCCTTTAAAAAAAAACCCTCTAGAAAAATAAAGTAAAGGGAGGGAGGGAGGGAGAGAGAGAGAGAGAGAGAGAGAGAGAGAGAGAGAGAGAGAGAGAGAGAGAGAGATTTATCTTCTCTTTGAAATTATAGGGGGAAAGGAAATAATATGTGAAGATACTGAGTTTAGTAGATTCAGATACCTTCATGGTAGACTAATAATCAATTTATTTGTTTATCTAGTTATTTATTTATTTTTAACAGATGGTGGCCAATATTATAGCTTTTTAAACCAGATTATATGATTCATCTGAATGGTTAATTAACTAAACTTTAGACTTTAACAGGTGTATGTCATCTTGAATTGTAATGGGAGAGAGTCTCTAATGCACTGCTACAGGGATCCATCCTTGACCTCAAGCTCTATGAAGTCTAGTTGAACCAATAAGTATTTATTAACTTATCTGTCCCATACCAGGTACCTTGCTAAATGTGGTGTATGCAAAGGCAAAAGAAATAAACAAACTTCTTCCACTCATGAAGCTAACAAACAACAGCAGAAATAACAGATAAACAATTACATGCAAACAAAATACTCAAAAAATAAGTTTAGACAATCTTAAAGGGAATCCTGTAGCAAAAAGGGGAAATGTGAAAAAACCTTCTTGGGGAGGATGCAATTTAAAAGTCAGGGAATCCAGGAGATAGAGGAGGAACTGGGAGAAAATTCTAATCATGGAGCAAAATCAGTAAAAATGCACATGGTTGGGAGATGAGTAACCTGTGTGGGAAACAGCAAGGAGACCATTGTCACTAGATTGTGAAGTGTATTAGGATATAATAATCTGGAAAATGTAGAAATGGGACATAGTACAAAGGGCCTTAAAAGCCAGGGGATTTTTATTTTACCTTAAAGGTAATATCTAGAGTCACTAGAATCTATTGAATAGGGAACAACATAGATAACTTGGTCAGAACTGTTCTTTAGGAAAATTACCTTGAAATGGATGGAGGAAGGATTAAAATGGGGAGAGATCTGAAACTAGAAACAGACCAGAAGTATATTGAAATAATCTATGTTTGAGGAGCTATATATAGATGTACCAGGGAGATGAAAGACTATGACTTTTGTCTCCTTGGAGAAAATAAGGGGCAAAAATCAGGGCTATAAAATTCAAAGAACTTCATGGCAGATTGATTATGAGGGATGAGAGACTGAGAAGTTGAGGATGACATCTGAGATATCTAGAAGACAAATAATGGGGAAATAAGAAGTCAAAAAGTGATCTATAGTGTTAGCCATAAAAAAAGACAAACACTAAAGAGACAGAGATAAAGAGTGTGAGAGATGGCTTATAATTCTGTGTAAATTGTTGGTATGATATATTTCCATGGCTAGGTTCTTGATCTGTAAAATCACTATCACAGCATTAACCAATCTCAAATTAAAGCTTGGATAGGATAAATGATTTTCCCCAAGTCAGACAGGAAGCAGACAGCTTTTATTTCTCTTCTTCCAGGTTGTTCTTGGCTTGTGTGTATTTGAATTCCTAATCCTTTCTTCTGTCTTTCATTTCTTTGGTGAGGAATGCAATGTGGATTAAAGTTTTTCTATTCTGCTATTTCTGCAATGCAGGCCATATAAACTTTCCCTACACAATACTTACATCTATTTTAAACCATCAGAGATGATAATGCTGTAGATCCATGTTTTCTCAAGAATTCATGGGATTGTTTAGCTCATCAGCTATTATATTTATCCAGAATAGATATTCTGGATGATGTCTGGAATCATTTTGTTAATCTGGAGGCCCTATGTCCTCTTTTTATTCATACTTTCTCCATTGGTTTCTCTACTTATGCTTAAGGACTTTAATTGAGTTTTCTTTTTTCCTGAGAAAAATGTCCTCTCCCCCTCCATTTATTGCCTTATACTCATTTTCTGATTACTCCTAGGATGTCTGTTATCTCAAGGGCTGAGCTATTTCAGCCTCCTACCATGCTGGGCAACACACATCTCACTGTTTTCACTCTTTTCTAAGTGACTTCTGATATTCTAGAACTGGCCCTGGTGCCATGGCAGTCCTTTTCCCTTGGGCTTAATGGAATGCCATAATCACTGGTGTCATGCCCTAGCTCCCTCCAGCGCCATAGCAACCAGAAACAAGCTCCTACATTTTACTATCCAGGAACAGGGAGGGTGGGGTTGGAGGAAAGAGGGAAGCATTTAGTTTTGTGGTGAATCTGTGGTTCAGCATATGTAGCCCTTCCAGAAAATCATTTACTGGTAGTAGAGATGGTGTTGAGTGGATTTAGGAGATTTTAGGGGTTAAGGATTAGCATTCTCAATTGTGAGTTTATTAGCTTTTCTTGTTAGGTTACTTGGCATCTTAGACTGAACACAATTGATATTGCTTGTGTGTGTGTGTGTGTGTGTGTGTCATATGTGTACATGTTTATAATTACTATTTGGGAGAGATTTGAGGAGTTGTAAAGGCCAGAAAGGTCTAATATTCCATTGTGCTGGCCATTAGACCCAGAGATGCCTGCATTTTAACTTGACTGATGTACTGGTTAATTTAGATAAGCTTCTTTTTCTTTCTTTTATATTTTGTTGTGATAAATAGTTGCCTGAGTTGAAAAGAATTCATACCAATTTAGCAAATGATACCAATTTTAAAATAAAATAAAATTATGCAAAATAAAAAAAAAGAATCTTTTTTTTTCAAAAAACTAAATTGAATGCTATCATCTCCAAAAGTCATAATATCCTTCACCAAAAGGAACTCTCCCATAATTCCTCCAAAGTTAAAGAAAAAAAAATATCAGTAATAAGAGGAGAAACCAAGGTATATTTCTTAACATACTTGATTCTGATCCCCATAGTCTTTCTCTAATAATTATAATAGGAATAGCTTGTTATTGTTTTTTTACAAAATTTATAAAGTGAATCAAAATGCATTGCTTCACTATTAAAGAAGAACTAATATGATAAGAAGATGGAAAAAGCAATGACTTAGGAATCAGAAAACTTTTGTTGGAACCCTTATTCCCCTATTCACTATCTGGGTGATCTTGGGCAAATCATTTTACCTCATAGAAAGTTTCATAGGGAAAAAAAAATAGTAGAGTTGGATTAAATGATTTCTAAAACCTCTTTTCATTCTTTATGTGATAGTGGAAGTAATACAAACAGGATTTGAACTCATAGCTCCCAACTTTAAATCCAGTGCTCTGTCAGAATCTATCAGTTAATAAAGCATGGTCACAAAAGTGATGGATGGATCTATTATTGGCAAATGCTGCCAGTGATAGAGAACCCCAAATAGAAAAAGAAATATACATAAAAACATTGCAGTAGAAATTTAGTAGAGAAATGACTATAATATTGTGATATATGACTACTATGAACTATTGCTGTTAATATAAGAAATAAGGATTAAAAAGAATTCGGAGAAATGTGGAAACATTTTCACAAAGTGATACAAAATGAAAAAATCAGAACCAAGAAAAAAGTTTATATTTACTATAACAACCTAGAGGACAAAAGTGATGATAATTGATGATGATGATGATGATGTGTTGATTGACAAAGTGCTTTGCAAATACCTTTTTTAATCTTTATAATAACTTTAGTAAGTACATTATTATCTCCATATTATGGGAACTAAATTCAAGTGATTTGGCCAAGGTCACAAAGCTATTAAGTGTTTAAAGCTAGATTTAAATGTAGATCTTTCTGACTCTAGGTCAAATGCTACTTATTCTGCATGACCAAGCTAGTATTCAGGCTCTCATAAATTGTAATGAACAACTTGAGTCCTAGAGAACTGTTAGTGAAACATTCCTCCTTCCTTTTAATAGAATAGATATGGACTGTATTATATGCTGTCAAAAACTGTCACTGCACTTGGTGGTTTTGATTAGAATATTAAAAGAGGATTGAAAATCTAACCGGGATTGGTGAATTTTTAAAAACACATTTTGGCAGCTGTATTTCAACATAATTGTTTGCATCTATAATTTTATTTTATCTATTTTTTAAAAATTCTATGAAGGGGGCCATAAGCTTCACTAGTCTGTAAGATTATGACACAAGCAGAAAAGAAAATAAGCATTTATATAGCACCTACTATGTATCAGACACTGTGGTAAGTACTTTTTATAATCTCACAACTACTCTGTAAGGTAAGTGCTACTACTATGCCTATTTTAAGTTCAGGAAACTTAGGCAAAAAGAATGATCTGCCTAAGGTCACAAGGTAGTAAGTAGTATTGGATTCTAGATTTGAACTCAGATCTTCCTGAAACAAGGCCCACCACTATATCCCCTATGCCAACAGCTGCTTCCATAACATCATTTTCACGTAACGATTTTGTTATATATTTGAAAGGAATAGCAAATTGTGCATAATAGATTTGGAGTTTCATGTATAATCATCTTTTTTATTGTACTATGTTATAGAAATGCTTGTTTTTTCCATAAATGTAAAAAAATTATTTTCTGTTCAAAAGATTAATTTCACAATGTTCCAACATTTATTGCATATAATTTTAATTGAATTAAAAACGTGTAACAAAAACAAAAGTAATGGATCACGAACTGTTGGGTTAGATGTTTTCATTTATTACAAGGGAGGGTTTGATGTAGTTGGATGATGAGTTAAAGAAAAATGAATGTTATTTTTATACCACTGTAACAGTATCTACAGACATAAGAGATGATCTCAGAACCCACCCACCTTCACTCGAAACAATTCAAGAGCAAAGGTTTTCCTCCCCAGACAACTTCATTAGAGAAAATGGCCACCTTGGTGGAAAAAGCCTCAAGTTTTAGAAGAAACTTTGTGTGTTTTAAACAACATTAGTAATGAAGGCACTAGAGTAGAGATGCCAGAAGCCAGAAGAGAAAAGCAATTGAGGCCAAATAGAAATGGTGACTAGGTGGGATGGCCTTGATATCAAACTCTCACTCCAAGAAAAGCTACTCCCTGACTTGCTATAAGAGCTGATGGAGAAGGAAAAACGAATTCAGTCTGATGAGGTTAATGTACAACTGCAGGCAGTTCTGAAGACAGAAGCTTCTGGGAAGTAGCTGATTTAAGAGCCCGGATTTCTTTAATCCACTTTTCATCAATGTGCATTTGTTCTGGATGGCTAAGAGGATGCTCAAACCCCCAAACCATAATTTAAACAAATAAAAACCTCTCCAAAGGACTAGTGCTTTCACAAAAGTTTGGAACTTCAAAATAACTCTTTTCTTCTTATCCTCCCTTTCCCCCCCCAGAAAGACTATATAAAAACCCCAGTTGGCAATGTTTTATTTTAAGCTTAATCCATCAGTAATTCTGGGAATTAATAATGTATTGATATTATGTGCTAGTAGTAGCATAAAATTATCTATAAATGTTTAATAAATATTCTGTAATGCTTTGGGAACACATGTTATAAATGATAAATAAATAACAATGCATTCCTTATGAAATATTTATCTACATCATGGTTATTGTTATGTTATAACTGTTTGAGAAGCCATTACTAACAAAGTGAATGGAGTTATCAGAGTTATAGATATGTTTAGTAGGCCATTTATAATAAAATGTGCAACATTTAAAAGAAAGACATGGAAAGCAGTTGTTGACAAATTATAACTGTCTAACACACCATTCACACTAAGCTGTACTCAGATCTAAATGATGTGCAACCACTTAATAAACTATCCTATTGAAATGTATGATCTGGTTGGTGCTAACACATTGTAAATTATTGGTAAGTTACTTATGTATTAATCAGCACTATCAGTAACATGGCCAGAGCATTAACTCTCCAAATCTGTTCAAGGAAAATCTTGGAAAATGTTTGTGTTGGTTTTAATGAGCTATTTGGCTCATGTGGCCTAATGGTCATTTTCAGAGGGACCTTTGCACATAGATAATGTAGGAGATCTCCTGTCCATTGTAATAAGAAGGTTGCCACACAAACAACCCCTAAATCCCTGTTATTGTATGAAATTCCACCATTAGGAACATTCCTTTGGGTTAAAAACCTATATACATTAGGCTCCTAGAAAAGTATGTATTACTTGAAAAGGGTAAAACATGAATACTTGGGCAATCTAACTCATTTGCCAATGTTAATTGATGAGATTAGATAGCTACTATCTGGTAAAAACAAAGGGAAATATTTTCTCTATACAATAGTACCATGAATTACATTAAATAAGGATTATTCAAACCTTCAAGGGAAGAAAGACTTAGTATATTGGAATATTCTGCCAGAGGTCACTCAAGCAAAGAAAAAAATCTCTCCAATTAAGTCTACATATCACCTAGAAATACATAGCTCTACTGTTAGTTGTGTACCCATTGTTTTTTTTTTTTTTCTTTCATATCTTTTTGGATAAAGTATTGGAAATTGGATGAACTACCTGGTAAATTTGTGAGCTTCAGAATGAGCTCCCAGAGCTGGGGGAATCAGAATCCATGCCAAAGTTTATATCCAGCAATCTAGTTCAGCAATAGATTGATCCCATCATCAAGATTCTGGGTTCTACAAGAAAGGGAGAAACTGTCTATCAGCTAATTTACATTTGGAAATAAATTTGCAACACTTGATTTAAATTTGATTCCACTCTCCCTAAGGTACAAATGTGGTAAGGGGGAAATTATGCCCTTAGTTGTAGACAGAAATGTTGGTACTTCTTTTTTAACTTTATCTTCTCATTAAATATATCTTTGTGAAAACTAATTGACATTATCTGGTCAAATGATACTTGAGTTCTAATCATTAGCAATTGCTGTTTTTATTTAATATTTTATTTTTCCCAATCACATATAAAACAAATTTTTTTAACATTTTTTTTAAACTTTGAGTTTCAGATTCTCTTCCTTTCTCTCATTAAGAAAGCACATCTGATGTTATACAAAACATTTCCATATATGTCATGTTGCAAAAACAAAAACAACAAAAAACACATAAATCTTCCTTCCTTGCCCCCCAAATTAAAAAAAAAATTCTTAAGAAAAGTAAAGCAAAAAAAAAAGTTTTAATCTGTATTCAGAAACAATCAATTCTTTTTTGGGGGTCTGGATAGCATTTTTCATTTTAAGTCCTTCAAAGTAAATTTGGATCATTGTATTGCTAAGAATATCAAAGTCTTTCACAGTTGATGATTCCACAACATTGCTGTTGCTTTGCACACAGTACATTTCATTTTGAATAAGCTCATGGAGGACTTCTGAGGTTTTTCTAAGAGCATCCTGCTCATCATTTCTTATAGAACAATAGTATTCCATCACAATAATAATCTATCACATACTACAGCTTATTCAATCATTCCCAATTGATGGACATCCCCTCAATTTCCAATTTTGTAGCCGGAGAAAAGAGTCTCTATAAATATTTTTGTACATATAAGTTCTTCTCCTTTCCCTTTAAAAAATGATTTGGGGATACATGTTTAGTAGTGGTATTTTTAGATAAAGAGGTACATGACTTAAGCATAGTTCCAAATTTTTCTACAGAATGGTTGAATCATTTCACAATTCCATCAACAATGCATTAATGTCTCATTTTTCTCACATTTCTTTTAACATTTGCCATTTTCCTTCCTTGACCCATTTGTCAATCTAATAGGTATGAGGTCGAATATCAGAAATGTTTTAATTTGCATTTCTCCAATCAGTAATGAATTAGAGTATTTCTTTTATATGCCTATAAATAGTGTGATCAGTTTCTTTTGATAATTTATCAATTGGGGAACGGCTGTTATTTTTTATAAATTTGACTCAATTTCCTATATGTTTGAGAAATGAGGCCTTTATCAGATAAACATGCTTCAAAATTCTTTTCACAATTATAATTGCTAGTTGTATTCCTCCTCCATTTATTTTGTTTGCTCTCTCCTTTTATCCTAATCCCCCTCAAAAGTGTTTTGCTTCTGACCACTCCCTTCCCAATATGTCCTCCTTTTTTCTCTCACTCTCCCCTCTTCTCATATCTTCTTACCCTTTTACTTTCCTGCAGAGTTAAGATGTATTTCTGTACTCATATGAGCTATTTCCTCTTTAAGCTAATTCTGGTTGAAGTTAAGTTCACTTATTTACATTATCTTCACCTCTTTCCTTTCATTTTAAAAGCTTTTTCTTGTATCTTTTATGACAGATTATTTACACCATTCCACCTCTCCCTTTTTCTTTCTTCTAGTAGACACCCACTTTGACTCACTAATTTTATTTTTTAAGATATTATCCCTTCACATTCAACTCCTACCTATATGCTTTGTCTATATATATGTCTTCTAATTCCCCTAATAATGAGACAATTCTTATATATTACATTCCTCCCATATAGGAATATAAATGGATTAACATTATCAAGTTGCTTATGATTTCCCTTTCCTGATTGTCCCTTTATGCTTATCCTGAGACCTGTATTTGAAAATCAAATTTTCTATTCATCTCTGGTCTTTTTATCAAGAATGCTTGGAAGTCCTCTATTTCATTAAATATCTAACTTTTCACCTGAAGGATTACACTCAGTTTTGCTGTATAGATGATCCTGGCTTGTAATCCTAACTCCAGAATGTCATATCCAAGTCCTTTGATCCTTCAATGTAGAAGCTGCTATATCTTGTGTTATCCTGATTATGGCTCTATCTACTTGAATTGTTTCTTCCTAGATGCTTTTAAATTTATTGAGTATAGAAGTGATGTGGTAAGACCTGTATTTTAAGATCACTTTGACATCCAAGAGGAGAATAAATGAATTGGAATGGGTAAGACTTAAGACAGGCCATTATAATAGCCCAGGTATGAAGTGATGAGGACCTGAACCAGGGTGGAGATAGTGTCAGAGTTGGGGGGAAAGGAATGCAGATATGAAAAATGTAGTGAAGGTTGAATCCATAAAACTTGTAAAAAGATTGAATATGAGAGATGAGAGTGGGGAGTCAAGGGTAGCAATCATAAATAAAGAAAAAGGCAAAAATGTCTCTATTTGTAAATGATATGAAGGTTTACTTATATAATTATAGATTCAAATAAAATACTAATTGAAAGAATTATAATTTTAGTAAAGTAGTGGGTTGTGAAATAAACCCACAAAATTAAAAGCCTTTACTAACATGATTAGAAGGAAAAAAATTAAAAGAAAATTCCATACAAAATAACAACAAAATGTATAAAATTTCTGGGAATTATCCTTCTATGATGTCCTTATCACTCACATGAATACAACTATAAAGGCATATAGCGTTCATGACTGGGTCAAATAAATATATGGAATTTAAAGATACTGTTTAAATTTATTACAGATTTAATGCAATGGTAACGAATTTATTATTGTGTTTCTTTATAGAATGAGACAAAATAAATAACAAAATTCATTTTGGAGATCTAAGGTCAAGAATTCCTAGGAAAATAGCAAAATTGGAAAGGAAAAGAATCAAGAATTATCAGATCTCAAACTATATTGTGAAACATTAGCTTTTAAAAATCTCTGGCATAGTTGATTTATGAAAGATTAGATAAACAAGACCCAGAAGCAATCAAACACCAGAAACTGGGTTATCAAAACAGAATTTAAACTACAGAGTAATGACTTTTTATTAAGTAAAAATTATTAAGACAACTGAAAAGAAGTTTGGCATAAGATCTTTTTTTTTAAATTTATTTATTTTGGCAAGAAAATTGGGGTTAGATTACTTGATCAGGGTTACACAGCTACTAAGTATTAAGTGTCTGAGGCTGGATTTGAATACAGGTCCTTTTGACTTCTGGGCTGGTGCCATCTAACTGCCCTGTCATAGATATTTTTAAGCCAGCATATCTTATAGCATAAAAGTGGTATGGCATTGAGTGCCATATATGAATAAAATCTAAATAAATACAAATGATCAAAACATTGTTAAAAATAATAGAGGAGAATTCAAAGAAGTACCTTATACAACTATGGTCAAAAAAAATTCTGTCAAATGAGGAATAAGGTTAATTATAACAAATTACAACAAATAAAATAAAAATAATATTAACTATAATTTAAAAGTTTTTATGCAAATAGTTATTGTAGCTAGAATGAAAAGAAAATCTAAAACCTAAAGGGAGTGGATTAGATGATAACTTTCATGGAAATTATTTTCAACAAAGGTCTTATTCCTGAGATATATATGGTATTGATTTTACATATATATGTATACATATAAAATATTTTTATATATAGTACACATACATATACATACCTATAAATGTACATAAGTGGTCAAAAGAGATAAACAAGCAACTTTCAAAAAGAAAAAAAAAGAAACATGTGCAATCAAAAGCCAAATGAAATATGCTCCAAATCACTAATGATATCAGACATACAAATTTTAAAATTCATATATATCTCAAACTGACCAAAAACTAAGTGAAAAAATACATAAATAGTAATTGTTAGTGAGGCTGTGAAAAGACTCAATTGTACTGTTGGTAGGGCTCTAAATTGGTCCAATAATTCTGAAAAGCAATTTAGAACTATACTTGAAAAGCCACTAAAGACTATATTTCTTATAACGCAGCAATAGAATTATTAGACATATTCCCTAGGAGGTCAAAGGCATAAGGAAAGGCTTATTGGGAAAATACTAATGGCAGTACTTCTAGCAGCAAAGAATTGAAAGCATAGAGGGTGTTCATTGTTTGAGTAATAACTGAATAAATTGTAATATTTGAATGCAGTGGAATACAACTTAACCATAAGAATAAGAAAATATTAAGGATTCAGAGAAAGTTAGGAAGGCATGTGTAAACCATGAATGTAGTAAACAGAAACAACACAATAGCTGCAATAATGTAAAGGGAAAACATAAATCTAATCAAAGCAATGTCTGATCTTAATATCAGAGGAGTAACCTTGAAAGTCCCCCCTTCCTCTCAGCAAAAAGATGGGCTATGGGTGAGGACTGAGACATATGCTATAAGATATGACTAATATATTAAAATGCTTAGGGTTTTTTTGTTTGTTTGTTTGTTTGTTTTGTTTGTTGTGTTTTGTTTTGTTTTGTTTTTTGTTTTTGCATAGAAGGGTTCTACTTGCAATGGAGCAGATATTGAGAAGAAAGAGCAAAATGTTTAAAACATCAATAAGATGTATATTTTAAAAGAAAAAAATATGGTAGAAAACAAAAATAAATTTCCAGAATTGAAGAAAATTTTTAAAAAATATATAGGAAGCAATAAGTAAACAATCTATAAATCTCTAAAATGTTTAGAAGGATAACTGCAGTTCTAACTTACTGGCTGCAGGACATTTTCTGCCTTCATTTGAATGCTTTCACATGTCATTGTTTCACTAACAATTCCGACCCAACTACCTGCTTCTGACCAAAGTATTGGGATAAACTGAAGAAAATCTGACTAGTAGCATGCAATTTAGGAGATATGCTAAGCCTGTTGGAGGAAAATCCAGCTTAGAACCCAAACTCACAGGACCTGGAACAAGGTGGGCAATGGAACATCGCATTCATGATAGTGTTAGCTTCCAAAGGGATGGTGAATGGTAATACTTTGAACTCGTTTATTATATAGTTTAAAATACTGTGGTTAATACTGTTAACTTCCTTATTTTCATGACCTTAATCCAAATATCTAAACTCACAATTTAGCAAGGCATGGCTCATGTGTCTGAATTGGATGGGTGATTCTACATTACCTTACCAAGGAAGATCCTTAGCTGTGACTTGGGGTATCCCAGAAGAGGCTCAATAAATAATCTCTACCTCTTTTAGGCTGATTTTCATTCTCTAGGGCCACGTTAACTATGCCTTGAGAATTGCAAGTAGTTAAGCATCTTTTGGCTTATGTGTCTTTTGGGAACAATCACTGGCAAATAGAAGTTCCTGAAGGACTATCTCAAGGACATGTGACAAAGTTACAATGTAAGAAGGTGGACATTTCCTAGAGGTCAGACAGGATTCCATCAACATTAATACGGCTGGTTCCACAAAATTTTAGACTTTCTATTATGCCCAGAAATCAAAATACTACCATCATTTGACATTTGTGTGGGAAAAAAAAGATTTTGGATAGCTTGCTTTATTTATTCTTTCATGAATGCATTGTTAGAAAAATAAAATGAGGTAAATCTAAGATGCATATTGGATTATTGCCCCCATTCTTATTCAAGCTGGCAAAAATCATTTGGAATGACTAGAAAGTCGGAGCTCCTTTTCTATTGTTAATTAAAAAAATAAAATCTTACATTCCCTATGTCTCCTGCTTTATATTATAAAGTGATGAAGAATTAGAAAATTGTTAGATAGCAGGTGACAAATTGCAATCTGATGGGCCAACATGAACCTATAAAAATGTTATCAAGATGATATTAAAGAGTCTATTCCTTAGTTATCATTCAGGCAGGAAATTGGAGCTATTCTTGCTGGGATATCTCACACTTGGATATTTTTCATTTAGATAATGCTATTTAAAGCATAACTAGATTACTAATAATTTCTCTTTCATAAAAGGACTTTTCAATTTTTTTGTCTTTTCACCATCATGCTTAAAACTATGCTTGGCCCACAACAGGTGCCTCATAAATGTTTATTACTGATGAAGAGCTATTAAAGTTTTGTATACCTTAATATGAAGAGTTTAGAGGTTTAAAATTTTGCTTCTCCCAGGGACTTTGTATGCCAATCTGGACTAATGATATAAAGCTATGAGGAATTCTGGGATATGTGTGTGTGTGTGTGTGTGTGTGTGTGTGTGTGTGAAAGAGAGAGGGAGTGACTGAGACAGAGACACAGAGAGACAGACAGAGACAGACAGAGAGACAGAGACACAGAGAGAAAGGAGGAAGGGAGGGAGGGAGAGACAAAGAAACAGAGATAGAGACAGAAGCAGAGACAGACAGACCGACAGAAACAAAGAGACAGAAAGAGAGAGAGAGACAGATAGAGAGGGAGAAGACAGAGAGAATAAGTGAAAGTCAGAGAAATAAATACCTACATTGTTCTATCTAATCATTTATTTGACACATAGCTGGCATATTTTGGAGTCAACACTATCATCAGTCTTTCCCACTGAGAAAATTAAAAGATTCTTCTCAAATCATTAGTTATATCCCCAAAATTAAGGAAAGAGCCAAGTAGTAATATGGATCACATGTATCACAGCACCTAGCCAATTTTCTATGGATGTCAATGATCTGTCTATTTGTTTATTTCTATGTCTGTATTATCTATCATCTATCCGTTTACAGTAAAATAATAGACTATCTGTGTGGTTCCAAGAAGCTACCAGGATTGCAAAGATATGCTACAGGAGATCAACAAACATAATAAAGCCTTTGTAATATTGAAAAAAAAATATTATCTATTTGTATAAAATGGGTCTGTCTCTGTCTGTCTGTCTCTCTTTGTCAGAGTCCTTAGTTGATGTATTCCCATACAGTGAAGACTATAGTCTTTCTCTGGAAATGCAGTCAGATAGAGATGTTAGGCTTGAAGGCTAGGCATTATATAGGCCAACAATCACCAGGAGAATGATTTCAATGAACTGCTGAGGAGCTAAGTTTGGCTTCTAAAATCTCCTCTAGCTTTAAATATATGTTTATAGAAACACTGGGACAAGAATCATATGATAAAATACTATAGATGGACTTTAACCTCTTTTGATAGAATACCCAGACCAATGAAAACATGAATCCATTAATATACTGATATGGAATTATTCATTTTTCCCATACTTTGAGTTCAATAGCAAAACTTTCTTAAGCAAGTTAAAAGTTAAAATTGAAGCAAGTTGAAAACTTAAAGGAGAGAAAAACAAAATTTGGAATTTTAAATATCAGAAACTTCATTGATAGGAAGGTAGTTAATCTCTTACATTTATTTAAAGCTCTATATTTTACAAAATGGTTCTATCTCCATTTATATCAACTAGTTTTTGCCCTCAACTCTGCAGTGTATAACATTTGACAAAATAAGAAACTGGGACTCAGATGTTAAATGGCTCATCAAAAGTCACATATATTTATACTACTTGTCATAGAATGAAAGGAGAAGCCTAGACTTCAAACTTCCTAGTCAATATCTTTTCAATTATATTATGCTGTCATTAAAAATTTGATATTGTTAAGACCTAAGTAGGCTTCAATTGAAAAGTGGATTCCTCCCTCTCCCATAACTTTCTTCCACTAAATCCCTTCATAACCATTGTTGTCTGGGATTACGCTTTGAGACCAATGTCTTCCCTAACTGAATCCACCCTTGAAAATCATTCCTGAGACTGTTTTCAGTAACTGCAATGTGTCATGACACTTTCAAGATGCAAGTTTTTCCGAAAAAAAGGGGGGAAGGGGAGAAGCATTAACACTGAGGAAGAGAGAAAGAAAATCAGCTCATATTTTAGTTTCCAAATTTCATTTGAATTTTTAACAGATAGGCAAAGCCTGAGGGCACTGTTTAGTGAGTTCTGTTAGACAAGTAAACATTAACCCTACAGGGGTACACTGCATTCTTCTTTTGAAAGTGATTTGGAGACAACTATTTCTCACTCATTCTATCTGTCTCTGTCTTGTCCCTGTCACTACACAGACACACAGATACACAGACACAGACACAGACACACAGACACACAGACACACAGACACACACACACACACACGCATACACACAGAGTTTATATCATAAGAATGACTGCAAAAGGATTCTGGGAAAATGGTGGGGTGGGTCAAAAGATTTAAAACTCTCAAGATTTTCCCCACAAACAAGGAAAAATTGTTCCTCAATGTGAAAATAGAGTGGTTAAAAACGAATGAGAATTGGGGTAGAGCTGTGGTCCTCCTGGGACAATTTCTAAAGAAAGATAGCAGGAGGGAGGTTTGGGCCCTTGGAGTGTAAAAACCTCCAGGCTAGTTCCTCTGAAACAGCAAGAAGAGAGCCCTGAGACTAGCTGAGTTGAGAGCACCCGCCCCAATAATTTTTCACTCCTCAAACAGTATGAGGAATCTGGCATTTGAGTCTGGGAAGACTGAAGGAACCTCTGCAAATAAGGAACTCCAATTTCAGTGTCTTTTAAAAGAAGCAACATGATGGTGTGATTTCCACTTGCTGGAAAATACCATACCACAATAATCAGTTCTATGTTCCCACCATAATAAATACTGATGAGGTCAGAGAAAAAATTTATGAAAACCTAGAGAATTTATCATCAAAGTGCCAAAAGAGGACAAAATATTAATTTTGGATAACTTTAGTGCTAGAGTAGGCTCAGCCTACCAGACACAGCAGGGAGTCCTTGGAAGAAATGGAGTTGGAAATACAAACAGCTGCTGAAAACTTGTGCATCTCATGATCAACACTGCATTTTGCTTATCTGAATGCAATAAAACTTCATGAATTCACCCTCCCAACAACAATGGCATATAATAGACTATGTGATTGTAAGGAGAAGAAATAGTATGTGAGAACAATGAAGGCAATATATGGTGCAGAATGCTCGACTGATCATAGACTTATTCATTCCAAGCTGAATATTCACATTCCACAAAAGTGGCTGCCCCAAGGCAAAAAGATTGCCAGAAGAATTAATGTCAACAGATTAGAGTCTCTGAGAAAGGTTTTGTTTTGGGGGCCAAGGATGGCGGAGAAGACACACGCGTCCCTAAGATCTTTCCCCCTCTTTTAAAATTATTCACTTCCCAAAAAATAATCTTGACGTTAAATTGTAAAGATAAAAGGAGAACAACTCACCGGCCGAAAAAAATTGGAGTCTGAAAAAGGTTGGTTCCGGGGCCAGGGGAGATCGGGCGCAGACTGGGAAAAATTAGGGTTCCGAGGAGTCTCAAACCAAGGGTGAAGGCACAGATCTCAACACAAACGGATCCCCAACCCCAGTAAGGCCTTTCCCGGGGCAGTTGTGATCCCGCGGCAGGGGAGGACGAGCCGGTTTACCTCCAATTCGCAGGGGGGAGCTCGGTTGGGCCATAGAGCTTTTAGGGAAACCGTTTGTTGGCAGAGACGCCGGGCAGGTTTGTGGGGTTGGGTTTCCGGGTCTGGCTCAGCCGGGCAAATACTCACAGTCCCCAAGAGGGGCTCCCGGCCTGGGCAGTGACACTTTCACCATTAGTTCCCAGCCGGGGGCAACCGATAATCCACTCAGCCCTAATAAGAGTTTGATAGCTGGCCAGTGCTGAATCCACCCTCCTGTTGGGGAAGGGAAACCTCACTCAGAGGAAATTCCCATACCTGGAGCCAGAAATAGGTTTACATCTTTCCCTGCTCTGGGAGGAAGTTGGAACCCCTTGCCAGGAGACCTACCCAAAGGCTTTAAAACATGAATAAAAAGAGAAAAAGAACAATCCACAGTTCGGCAGAAAAAGAGGGTCAACAAACCAAGAGGACCTCAAACAGCAAAAAAAATCAGATTTGTCTCCTTTAATAATGCTCTCATAGAAGAGACCATTAAAAGTTCAAAGAGAGTTAGAAGATAAATGGGAAAGGAAAGAAAGCCTTACGAGAGCAAAAAACTTCCAAAA